>NW_009602142.1:14206-23397 GCF_000690535.1 Cariama cristata
TGCCAGATTGCCAGATTTCTGTGGACTGTTAGGTCGTAATACAACTGTTCTGCGTTTTTCTTTCTAGCATAACATGAATATTGCTCATTAGCACACAGCAAGACATATTTCTGCATGTATCTATAATCCAGAGAAGAGTGTGCAACTTCCACACACTACAGAGGAACAGTCAAGAGAAAATGTGTATAAAAACATAGACTATGATGCTGTCTGAAGTCAATAAAAACAGAGCCACAAAACTGATGTACTATTTCATCTGGAATTCCCCTGATTTACAAAAGTAAGACTCCAAAGTGAAAAACAGGAATTAAAAAATCCCCCATACTTTAACAAGTTTCAGCTATTCATAACGTTGCATACCAATTTGCGTCAGCATGGACTGCAGAGCTCAGTATAGGAAATTCTTTCCCTTATTCTTACAAATGACTTTACAATCAATTGCAAGAATACCAAGTAAAATAGAAGTTGGAAGCTCAATATGTAGCCAAATCTTTCTGTATCTAGCATGTAGTTGCTCCTCATAGGACAGTGCAATGATTTCCAGTGCTCATGCAAGCACTCCGATGAAGTAAAATAAACACCAGAAAGAAATAAGAACAACCTTCCATATTCCAGGCTGCACAGCACATCAATTTAAACAGAACAGCACTTGCCCAACTCAGTTGTAAAAGAATCTGCAAGGCCAGTAATAACAGTTACATAAATCAGGAGAAACAAAACTCAGTGGAATCAAACAAGGGAATACGGAACTTTGCACAGTAGTTTGTTGGTTTTTTTTAACGAAATGAGTTTGAAACTCAGGCACTTGTATCAACCAAAACAGCCACCAACAGATATCCTAGGTAAAAAAATACTATACAAGCTGTCCAGCACAATACTTCAAGATCAAAGCTACACTCCAGCATAAAGAAAATACTCTTAGAAACACTGACAAGATCAGAATCACCCTGGAAAAAGGGATATGCTTTTCTCTGTCACCCCGTGTAATTTAGCAGGAGTTTCAGACTAGCTACAAAGCTGTTCGAACTTGTGATAACCTGCCTGCAGCCTCCGACACAGGCACTGGACCAACATTTAGTGGGTACTGAAAATAAGGTGCAATTAGTTGAGTTTCATGATGGGCTCTTCTTACTGTAAACAGTTCAAATGAAAAATTCAGTCCAACTTCACCAGTGTTTTAGGGAACTTCCAATACTGTTCCAAACTTCTCAGCTCCAATCTTCCTTAGTCTTTTCTTGAGTTAAAATAGTGTCCACATGGTGACCACAAACACATGCCTGCCCACCTTAAAAAGTTGTTCTTGAAAGCATAGTAAACACTTCAATCTGTGCAATAACTTCAAGCCCTGAAGTAGGCTCTAAAGTTTGTGAAAGTTATGTGAATAAAGAAGTCTTGTGGCAAGTACAAAAGATTTAGTAGAAAACTATTAATCTTACCAAAGTTTAGCCTCATCAAAGGAGAAAGAATGGACGCCCAGTTTACAGGTGGATACTGATGGCTTTCTCCAACTAATGCAATGGGTGCCAGTGCTACTTTCACCAGCTCAGCTGGGACAGATTCAGGGCCTACAACAGAAGATTCAATCAGAGTCTGAATTTTATACACACGCATTTGGCTAGACAGTTCAGGAAAAAAATACAAACACTGCAATGAAAACCAATCTGTAGTGAGGAACTGAAAAGAATTGTAAAACTGTTGTTATTTCTTTTTGTATGAGAATTGGCTATCTCTTGTTTGTAATCAACAGTTGTATTTTTAACATTAATGTCCTATCAAAAAAGGCTTTTTGTTACTAACAAATAAAAACTTTCTGGTTCCTTCTGCTTGAGCAAATTTATGAGTTGATTACAGATATTCCTCATCTAAGTAGGGTAGTATTTTCGCATTTGTTAGTAGGAGGACAGCAAAGTTCTCTGACCCTGCCCTCCTTCCCTATCCTGTAGGTGCAGGCCACAAGAATTGTCAGACGGGTGCTAACCTTTGCTACATACTGTTACTTAAACACAGGGAGTTAACTCAGTGAAAGTCCTCCTGGAGGCAAGGCATGGGCAACCTCCACTGAAAGCAAAGCCTGCTTCATAGGACAGCAGTGATCTCACTTAGCTCCAATAATCTCTGCTTTATCTCTCTCAAGACTGTACCCCAAGACAACTCTCTTTTACCAGCACTCCTCATTTAAAAGCATACTTTCTTCAGATTCCTTAGTGTTTACCACATGTAGCAGTAACCAATTTGAACACCACTCTGTTACAGAGAATCTTAAACTAGGATCACTGAAGTAAGGGGCAGCATAAAGTTTGTCTGATGATGGGAGTATTCCTGAGGATACACGCTAACACTTAAAGTGATTTGACTTTCATTCCCACACAGAAGATACATCATCTCACAGACACAGAGGGAAGGGGAAAGGTAAAGGGTTTAAAAAGTCATAAAAGTTCAGTAAACTAAAGTCCTAACTACACAACTCTACCTTACCTTTTTGAGTGTTACTCTATTTTTTTGTTTAGAGATTAAATATCCCACATTGGTGAGGTTCCATTTAGTATTCAGAAAAGTTCTCTTAGCAAGTGAAAGCAGGTTATTAGGGTCACCTTTTACAGTCGTAACAAATTTCCCAGAGGGATACTGTAGTTTGATCCCTTCTTACCTTTCTTTCCACTTTCAATGGCAAAGTCAATGGCTGCCCTGATAAAGCTGTTTTCAGGCAAGTAGCTAAAATCTGGAGGAACTGTAAAGACAGAAAGTCTGTTTATATACTAAAACATGTCAGCAGAAACTATACCATTCAGTTCCCATGTAAATGTAAAAGTCAAACTGAGCTATGTTTGAGCTAACTAATTCTGTGGGTGACTCAAAGCATTTAGACCACAAGATTATTGATAAATGAATTGGTCTTTCCACTTTTAAGGCAAGCTAAACATTCGTGTTGGTGAGACGTGCCAGGTCTGAAAAAACAAATTCACTGACTAACTAAAAAGCCAGGGCTAAGAACTTCCTTAAAATATATCAGGCACTGCAAGTCAGACTTTTAAAGGGAGAGCTTCAAAAGCTTAGTATGTTTAATACAACACAGACATTCCACATCTATCTAAGCTCAGGCACATGTGCCAAGATTATACAATAGTAGAAACACCAAGAATCTTTTTTTCTGTGATGAGGAAGTTTATCTACACTTTAGATTATTGGTTCCCAACTTGGTTCACACTGAAGTGAACAGCTTCCACTTCATCAGTTCCCTCCTTTTACCAGTATTTCATCAATGGTGTAATCCTGCCTTGATTTTACCAACAAATATTGAAACAACACCAGAACGTAATGATGTATCGACAGAATTTTCTGTGCTAACTGCTACACTGAAAGGGCACAGAACACTAGTTTTTGATTTCAGCTAACCAGAGAAGATGTCCTCTAGAAAAATACTTCTGAAAAGTCAGCTTACTCTTTTATGAACCAGTTTATTAAGTGTTGGATTTCTATACACTGAAAAGTGCTAAAACAAGAGAGTAGATTAATCAGTTCTCAGGGCATGGAATGGATAATGTAGGTGTGAAACACATGTGCCATACGCAGCGTAAAACTTCTTTACAATTTGCTTTATAAAAGAATAAAGACAGAAGCAATATACAAGTCTGACCAGAACAACTTAGAACCTCACTTTGATACTGCAAGTAAAAGCAGATGAGGGGATCTTACTCAGCACACTGATTCCTGCTTCACGTTCCAAACTGTAGGTCTGGCACACAGAACTATGAGGTCTCCGATTCAAAGGCTGTCACGTCATTTAATAGGGCTGCAGTGTCTAGCCTGTATTATTTAATGTGTCCCTTGCTGCCTTTGTAGCTAGGTGCTACTTCTATATGTTCTTTAAGCAGCAATAATAAAGCATCTTACCAGATGCCCTGTTCTGGGTAGAACACAAACAGGACATATGAAGGCGTCCCAAAAGTCCTGCTGCATTTGTCTGAAGGCCAATCTGCCCCGAAAAACTGATTATCTGTTGAGACAATAAACAATTAGACAAATTTCCTTACATTGCCTCATTCAAGCTGGACACAGACATTATGCAGTTTCTTTAAACAGATTTGGTCTGTTTGTGCAAGGTGTCACAGTACCCTAGTGCATTATCCAAAGCAGGAAAGGGAGGCTACCTTCTTACCTGTGTAAGGATTCTGATGACTTCATTCAGCTTACTTTGAAACTGGGAGGACTGAATGCTCTCAGATTTCATCTGCCAAAGAAAAAAAATTATGTGAATTTTATAAGGGGACAAGAAACAACAAAACAGAACAGGTGCTGAAAAGACATATTATATTAGCACAAATGCATTTTTGTGGGGGAGTAGAGGAGAAAAGGAGAAAGCCTACACAGTTGTAAAATCTTCCCCAATGGCACTGCATATGAACCACAAGATGGGAAAATGGAAAAGAGCCCTTTTCACACATTGTAATTCTACCCTGCTTGGTTCATGCCCAACATGACTTACTATTGCATAAATGGGATGCCCTGGTATATAACCACCTCTGTAAGGATGTAGGGGATGTCATTCCATCTTGCCTTCCAGCCAAATTTCCAGAAGAGATAAAGGTACTATTTGCTTGCATGTTCTCACCTGTATCACGCCTGCTTCAGAGCCCACCAGTGCAACCAGCCCACTGACAGCAGCTAGACGCTGCATTGTTGGAGAACCCTGGAGGCGTAATTAAGGGTCAGTGAGTCAATGCAGTCACACATTACTATAGAATAAACCACTTGTTTCTCCCAACTTAAAAACCATGACTGCTATCATTTGTACACCTCTCTCATCCCAACAACCTTTTCAGGTCAAACTCCACCATGCTGGATAATTATTCATCCCTCTCTTGGTGAATGAAGGCTTTATATGGAGCTTCCCCCCAACCCTCTAATCTGAAATCATCATGCATTTCCCCCTGACAAATCACTTTTTTGTAGCAGTCTGTGTTCCACAAAATATGCCAGTGCAATTCAACTCTGAAACACTGTTTCTTTATTGATATTTACATTCAGCTGCAATATTAATGTTTAAGTTCAGAGTTTGATTTCAAACATGTAATTTTTATTACAGTGAGATAAATTAAAATTACTATAACAACTGAGGCACTGTAATCACCATTCGGTTAGTCTAGTTTTGATGAGTAGCACCTAATTTCACAAGGCATCTTCATTTAATAGCCTAGATTTTATCCTTGGATCTTGATCCAAATTAATAAAGATGTCCAAATTAAAATCTCATTGAGATAAGCATTTCCCATAAATCATGGAAGCAGAAGAGAAAGAGGTTTTTGTTCCTTTAGCAAACAGCCCAAAGATACATTTTTGCTTCCAAGTATCAGTCAAACAGCATGTTCAGATAGTCCTAACTTCTCCTAGCATCGCTCCTGCAGAAGCAGGGACAATTATGTCCCTACTGTTCATTTAAAAAAATCACAGACACCCTGCAGAAACCAGGATATGAATTCAAATTCCTTTACCTCTGCAAGCACAATTTTTATCCAGGCTGGCATTAGTTTGTTACTCAGGTCGTCCGCTTTCCCGTGACCGCAAGCTGATAATCCATGTACTATTGCACCTAGAGCTAAAGCAAAACCGTGGGTCTGCAGGGGAAAAAGACAAATTAAAAAACACTTCTTCCAAAGGATTCAGTATTTTTATTATTTATTATTGAAACATTACTGAAATATTTATTATTTCCCAATAATTAGAAGTAATATCTTTGTCTAAAATACTGGATGCTTTCTTATTTCAAGTATTTTGTCATGTCAAGCGACATATGATTTTTCTGAGATTAAATACTGATCTTTGGCACATAGATTGCTCTGGAGTCTTTATTTTAGATGAGACTTTCTGACATAAAGATAAAAAGCTGTGGCAAAAGTAGTTTGATTTCCTATTTTCCAAATAAACATTCTAAACAGTTGATTAGTGTAATAGCAGGCTTTGAATCAAAATGGTTGCCTTTTTATTTTTCTTTCCCTTTTTTTCTGGCAAGCGTTTAATAAAAAGGAATACGCACTGAAATATGGAGACTATTTTTGGCAGTTTTAGAGCGTAACTCTAGGATACTAGGGATGAAACAGAGACCTGGAGGAAGCTGTGGCTGTGGTTACAATGCACTATCTGGAGACTAAGGGAAAGCAAAAATTCAGAAGAGCACAGTAGATGTATTTTCCTACCAAGAAAAAGAATCTAAAGAAACATTACAAAAGGGACATAAATTGGCTGGATGCAGGGACTAAAGACATGAAGAACTCAAAAGTACCAACTTCTGTTCTAAATGCAATCAGATCTATAAAATCTGGTTTTATTTCACTGTCTGGTAATTGCTATACATCTGCAGACAATGCATCAATGGATCAAGCAGTAGTCTTGGTAATAGCACAGTATTCAAACATGCCCATTGTTAGTTAACGCTGAAAGTACATCAATATAATTTTCTTGAAGTTACAGTCTGAGTAAAGCAGTATCCAATATTAAATAGATAAGAGAAAGAGAACTGAAGCAAAGCTCAAACACTGAATTATGACCTGCTGATTATTTTCCACTAAGGTCCGTAGCTTGTTCATGGCTTCCTCAGCCTCAGCTGCTTCTATGATTCCAACACTGAAAGCAGAGATGCAGGAACAGGCTACAGAATAGGCAAGTACCTGAAAAAAAAATATTTAATTCTGTTAACCAGTGTCTGATCGAATTCATTGTAGCAATGTGCACAGGGAACAATGTGCCAGCATGATGAAAAAGCCATGACAATTTCAATTATACTTTCAGATGTTTATTCCCTCTCTGAAAGATTCTTTATTGATGCCAACATTAAACAAATACAAGTAAAGCTTGGAAGCACTTCTGGTTTTATGTAGGTCAAACTCCTGATCTTCCACACAAATGTAGTTATTCTTCTCAGCCCAAGTATCTGATGATTATTTATATGAGCATACACACCACGCTGTGAGCCTATCAGGGCTACAAGCAGGTCTACAAGGCGAGAAGACGAGCATGCAGTAGAACTGTCTCCCACACACACTGTGTGACACTGCCCTCATGTCCTTGCAGAATGATTCACAAGCGACACTGCTTTTCTGTTTTTCAGCCTTAGACATGGAAAATAAGGAAATGAAGTCTGAACTTTCAACAAGGAAACTGTGCCAACCGTTTAACCTCCTTTGTACTAAAGCTAAGCAACAGAACAACATGTGACTATAAGGGAAGTAGAGTGCACCTACCTACTGTGCAGGATTGACAACAATTTGACTTGGAGAAAGTAATGCTCAGATTGTACCTCTTGCTGCAGCAGGCCAAAGTTACCTGTCAAGTACAGGATTATATCCCAGCCATTTATAGCTGTGAAAGAGCCTCTTGTGCATTTCAAACAGGGTAGTATTCATCCTAGGGTGCTGACCAAGTTTTACTCGTGAAAATTATCTGTAAAATTCCTTACAGAGATTTTAATTGAAAAGGGTAGGTTTTGCTTCTCATCCCAAACTATCTCATGATGTTAAACAGCTGCTGCCTTTCATCTCAGAAGTTCCTGTATTGAACCCAGTTTAAGTTCAGTAGAGCACTTCGAGCTCACTGGGGAGAGAGAAATGATTTCCTAGCTGCAAGTCATTTTAATGCATGAACCATAAACTGCAAAAGGCTAATCCCCAACACATATGTACTGCCAAAAAATTAAACTCCATAAAAGACAACCTTCAATAAAGAGGTTTCAGCGCAGTACTAAGAGGGGTAAGAGAACAACACTGCCAACCTCTGCTAACTCCCTTAGAAAAAACAGAGGATTATGTCACTCAGCTGTTCAGCTGCTGCAGACTTACATACATCAGGTACAGGGTTGCTTTTTTTTGTGCAAAGCACCTGCTTATTTCAATTCTTTTTTTCTGTTGAAAAGTTCTCCAATTTCATCAGTTTTCCTTTTCAAGTTTTACCTCAACAAGGTTATAGACTTAGTGCATGGACCACATCAAAACTTACAGGACATATCTTGGCAAAATAAATTGAAATGCATGCTCAAACTTAGCAGAGCTCAGTTTAAGTATTCCAAACATAGTTATAAAGAGAACAGCAAATGGGGACAGAGCAGCATTCACAAGTGCAAGATTCATATTAGCTAGTGACAGTAGCTTTCAAAGAAGGAAACTGAAGGCATATTGAAGCAGGAAGTATTAGCATTAAGATTCTCTCTGACAGTAACTTGCTTTCTGCTTTCTAGTAGATCAGACAAGAAGTAAACAACTGTATACAAAAGACACCCATATGCACAGTTACTCAGGGTCCAACTTTCAATAATTTAATTTGAGGTTAAGGAATTAAAGAAGCTCTTTAAAGAATGATACCTGTTATCTTTTCAGGCAGCTTCTTAATATTTGTGCAGCATTACAGGTTATTCTATTATCATTATTATTATTGTTTTCTTCAGCAGATATAAACCCACATACTGTGAAAGAAGTAATGGACACCAAGCATTCCAGTACTACAGATACAAAGTTTCAGTAAAAAGTCTATAGTTATTAAAGGGAGGCAACAAAGTAAAATGAAGATTTAAAATTTGTGATGAAATATGTCATACCTCCTGGACCCATCTGCTTTGGTCTTCACTGCTGTCCAGGTATTTGCAGAGTTTTCGCAATGAAGCAGAAACATGCACTCGCGATTCTGTTTGGCTACTGTGACTCATAAGTGAAAGAACAAGTCCTACTCCCAAAATACATCCAGTGCTTAAAGAGAAGACAAAAGTAAAAGGATTAAGTATGCTTTGGCTGCTCTGAACTCTCTTTTCACCCCAACATGGGCTGCTGAGCAAAAAGACCTCTTGGCCTTGCCACAGTCAATTTTACAAATGGTTTTTATCTCACACATAGGCGATGCTTTTTGGGAGAAACAGGATGAAAGGAGAGTATAAGAAGAAAATGTGTGTTTAAAATAAATCCTACACATACAGCCCCACTATTCCTTCTGTCCCTGAAGAACCAATAGCCCCATCAACAAGCACATCAACTAGTATGAGGGAAGTATGGATCCAAACTTCTACATCTGATTTATACTGACATCCTGAACTCTGATATCCCAGTTAAACACAGTAATTGCAGGTCCACTAGCTGTATTAGGGTTTGTTGCTCTCAGACTCCTGCAAGAGGAGGATAATTACATTATAGTAATATATATATAAAAAAATATAA
>NW_009602143.1:0-3229 GCF_000690535.1 Cariama cristata
TGGGGGACCCCAGCTGTGACAGGTTGCCAATTTGAAAAGGAGTTATTTACCACCACCCTCTGGGTGCAGCTCCTCAGCCAGTTCCCCACTCACCACACAGACCACTTGTCTAGACCAGAACACATCAGTTGCTGTAGGAGGAGACTGTGGGAAATGGTATCGAAAGCCTTGGAGAACTCCGGGTAGACAATGTCCACCACTCACCCAACATCAACCAAGCAGGTTACTTTGTCATAGAAGGCGACCAGGTTTGTGAAGCACAATTTGTCCTTGGTGACTCCGTGCTGGCTTTTCCCATTCATGTGCTTCACTTGACTTGGTATGGCCCCCAGCAGGATTTATTCCATAACTTTCCCAGGGACTGAAGTAAGACTGGTGGGCATATAATTTCCCAGATCCTCCTTTAAGACCTGCTTGTAGATAGAGGTGGCCTAAGCCTTCTTCCAGTCTTCTGAGATGTCCCCTGATCTCCACAATTTCTCAAAGAGTACGGAGAGCAGCCTTGCAAGACATCAGCCAGCTCTCTCAACACCCTCGGGTGGATACTGTCAGGGCCCATCGATTTGTTGGGGTCAAGCTGCTCTAATAGTTCACTTAACAACTTCTCCTTCACTGACGGTGGGTCTGTGTTTGCATCAACCTGGATTTTTCTTCCCAGACTGAGATCAGACTCAGAAGCTCGCCAAGGGGGTCTCTTCCTCCACCTACTTCCCTTACCTTTAATGGGGACGATCTGTTTTTGTGCTTCCAGGACAGTGTTCTTGAAAAAATCCCAGCGCTTGCTAGCTCCTTTATCCTCCATGGAAGCTTCCCATGGAATCCTTCCCAGTTGAGCTCTGAGTGAGCTGAAGTTTGCTCTTCTAAAAGCTAAAACCTTTGTCTTAGTGCTAACCTTCACCATGCTCAGCAGGATCCCAGACTCCACACTGCTGTGATCACTGCAGCCAAGGCAATCACTAACAGAGATATCACAATGCAAATTTTCTTGGTTTGTGAGTAGCAAGTCCACAAGTGCCTCAGTCCTGGTTGGCACATCTAACATTGTATGCAGTCCTCTATGCATTCCAGGAACTTGATGGATGACATATGAGCTGATGTATTGTTCTTCCAACAAATGTCTGGGTAGTTGAAGACACCCATAAGAGCCAGATTCTGTTGACCTGAAGCTTGCTTAGGTGACCCAATTATTGCTTCATTTGCCTTATCTTCTTGGTTTGGAGGTCAGTAGCAGATGCCTACTGTAAGATCCCCCTTGGAGATTACCCCTCTGATCTTGACCTAGTGGCATTTGATAGGGCTTCCACAATCGCCATAGCTGACTTCTATACATTCAAGACTCTCCTCAACATAGAGCATGACTCCTCCTCCTCTTCTTCCCTGCCTGTCTTTATGAAACAGACTATAGCCTTCCATTGCAACCTTCCAGTCATGTAAGTTATCCCACCACGTTTCAGTTATTCCTATGATATCATAACATCCTGAGTGAGCGTGGAGCTCCAGTTCCTCTTGTTTGTTCTCCAGTCTGCATGCAGCGGTATAGATACACTTGAGGCGGTCAGTCTTCTGCTTCTCATCTTGGGAGGCAGCTAAGGAACATTTGTTGCTGCTCTGGTTGGCCTGGCTTATTCCCCAGTTGGTTGCAATGTCATGAGCATTGCCACTTTGGACTCCATCCACCCCAAGTCCTTCAGTTTGAAGCCTGCCTCACCAAGTTGGCTGACTGCTGCCAAATATATCCTTGCCTCTTCTAGACAGGTGGAGCCCATCCCTTACCAATAGGTTATAGTCACTGAAGAATGTCCCATTGTCAGAAAAGCCAAAACCCTCATGACAGCACTGGCCACGAAGCCAGAAGTTGATTTGCATTATACAACTATTTCTGGCTGCAGCCTTTCCTCTAACTGGTAAAATGGAAGAATTACTTGGGTACTAATACTTTTTGCTTGCTTTCGTAGAGCTTTGTAGTCTTCCTTGGTTCTGCCCGCATTCTGGCTTGTGGTGTCATTTGTGCCCACATGAAAGAGTAGCGATGGACAGTAGACTGTGCTCTTGACAAGTTGTGGCACCCTCTTGGCAACATCTCAGACCTTAGCTCCCAGAAGGCAGCATACCTCTCATGACTCCCTCTCAGGCCAGCAGATGGGTACCTCAGTGTCCTTTAACAGAGAGTCACCCACTGTGAGCACTCGTCGTTTCTTTTTGTGGCATCTACTGTGTTAGTGGTCTATTCTATATTCTATAAACAGACTAACTTTTTTTGTTTGATAATCGTTCAAAATAATTCAGTTTTCCAAACTTGTATTGTAACTTGAAAATGTTCTTAACAATAAGATGGCTCCCAAATTAAGTTTCTAAACCTGGCATATGACTTGTATGAAGCGGTAGGACAACAGTAGGTCCAGACCAAGTAGGCAGTTGCCTAAGGCAGCAGCAGAGATTCACAAAAATCACAGTGATAGCAGAGTAACTCCTCCAGGCACCACCTGGTGTGCTAAGATTATACTATCTTCTCAGACTCAATAGCGAGAAAACTTATCCCACTCCCTGGCTTTGTTTTCCCTCACCCTCCTGCTGGTAGACAAAGGAGGACTGGAAAAATCCCAGCATGGAGCTGGAGAAGAACCTCTCTTCCCTTCATCTTCCTTCTCTCAGGCAGTCATGCTGCATTCAGTCAGAAAGTCCAAGCAGGTGTTTGTTATTTTATCCTCATTAATTTTGATTCACTACTGTGAAACCTTGAATCTACCCATGACAACATGGTTGTATTGATTTCTGTACCACTGAACTGGCTTGGGCTAGGACAGAGTTAATTTGCTTCATAGTATAGAACTGTGTTCCTGGTTTGTGATGCACAGCATCAAGATCTTCTCTGTTTCTCATGCTGGCCCACCAGCGAGTAGGCTTGGGGTGCACAAGAAGTGGGGAAGTGACACAGCTGGCACAGCTGACCCCAACTGACCATATTCCATATCATACAACATCGTGCTCAACAATAAAACCTGGGGGAAAGAAGGAGGAAGCGGGGGACATGCAGAGTATTTGTCTTCCCAAGTAACCATTACACGATGGAGCCCTGCTTTCCTGGAAATGGCTAGACACCTGCCTGCCGATGGGAAGTAGTGAATTAATTCTTGTTTTACTTTGCTTGCACGCCCAGCTTTTCTTTCCCTATTAAACTGTCTTTGTCTCAATGCACAAGTTTTCTCACTTTTACCCTTCCGATTCTCTT
>NW_009602143.1:3244-40737 GCF_000690535.1 Cariama cristata
GAGCGAGCTGCTGAGCTGCCTACTGGGATTAACCCACAACAACCACACAGCATTGAGGACCGTAACTCCTGAACAGCAGCAGGTTTGGTCATTCTGGTCATTCATTTGGTTATTGTTAGTGATCCTTGTACCTTGCCATTTTTACTGATATAAACAAGTCTTCAAATGAGCCTGGCAGGTTTTAATCCAATATGTCTCATGCTACGTGCATGTGCAAAGGGATCTTCACTCACAATAATTCAATCTCTAAGATAGTAATTTTTAAATTTTATTGTAAAATTGATAATCCCAGAAATAGCATTACGTATGTATGACAGTTCAGCTGACTGATTAAGCACTGAAACTAGAATTGTGTCTAAATTGTAGCACATATGCCACACCAAAAACCTGAACTGAGTTCCTAGTTGCTAATAGAACTTCTTAATACCACTGACAGGGTTTCCTGATACAATCCCTCAATTAATAATCTGTTTATTTAATGTTTATATTTCATTTGTGTTTAATGGGATCTAGCTACCTCATTGAGACTTTCACGCTTAGTGCTCAATGGACATAGCAGATATGCTTTATCACATACTACGGCAACAGGTTGTTTGTGGGTTTTTTTGTTGTTGTTTTTGTTTTTGTTTTTTGGGGGTGTTTTTTGTTGTTTTGTTTTGTTTTTTTTTTCCTAGAGGATATGAAAGCTCTTTTTAAGATGCAAATTGTACAGACTGAAGGAGACGGAGCCTATGAAAGAGAACTTTCACCTGGATGCATGTGAAGGAGATGAAAGGTAGAAAATAGTCTATTTTCATAGGACTGTTATATTCTCAGAAAATTTAGATTACTTTCCTGAAATGACATGAAGATTGCAAAGCTTTGCAATCCATTAAAATCTTTACTAAAAAACCCAACAGTCACTAGATTTTTAAATGACTGGTGTATCCCTTGTGATTGCTTTGAGCAACCTGATCTAGTGAAATATGTCCCTGCCCATGGCAGGGGGGTTGAACTAGATGATCTTTAAATGTCCCTTCCAATCCAAATTATTCTGTGATCCTATAAGATATCATATTCAGATGAAACTGGGTAAGGCATTAAAATTGTAAGGAAATGACAGAGAGGACCTGGCTGTTTTTTGAAGGCTAGATGAAAACGGCATATCTTTGAAAGAAATGAAGATCTAATTGCTAAAATAGGAGAAAACAGAATGTTTGAGTAGACAGGACTGTAAAAGAATAATTGATTAACCTTATATTGATTCATATGTGACCTGTACAATGCAGATGAACTGATGAGAAGAAAGTGAGAGCTATTTTACATAAGAATAGCAACAACTAAACTTTGCTGACTTAGGGACAATCCCAGAAAGCAAGAGCTCATTGGCCATACTGTTAAAACTGGACTGAACTGGCACTTACTGGTAACAACTTCAACTTTCTCTTCAGGATGGGCAAATGGGCAGTTGCAAACTTAAAGATCGATACTCAGCCTGTGCTGTAAGCATGTAAGGAAATGGTAGATTAAGAGAGAACCTACTAATGAGAAATAATTTTTTTAAAAAAATGTAAGTAGGAACTTATGTATTTCACTTCAGCAAGAAAAAGAAAAATTGTAATGAAATAAAACCTTGTCTTGAGAAAATGCTTATTTGTCATCATTAGTGCAATTAGAAAGATTTTCTTTTGCAGTTTTGCAACAGCTTTTATAATGCAATTTATATTTTAGCTTCTACCACAGCCCTTACAATTTAAATGACCAGTTATCAGATAATGGAGGTGAAGGTACATTGATATATGTCTGCTGCAAGGAAACTAGGCTTTTTTTCCTATTAGTTGGTGAAAGGCTCTTACATTTCTGCTTTAAATGAAAACACATTTGGAGAAGTTGATAAATATTTTGTAAAACTATTCTTTCACAGAAGCCGTATCTCAAGGCATCGATTAGCTTATTCATATTATATTTTGCCATTTGTTAATTAAAACATTGAATGTGAGCTGAGAACTTATTTCTCTTCCTGCTTTTTTTATGATAGTCGTGTTTAGCTACTTCTTACTGGTTGGATTTTCATTCCAATTGCTGTCCTGGTATTTCTGGTAAATATTGAAGTAAAGAAGAATTTGGTACACCACATCACAAAAGAAAAAGTATGATGTATGAGAGGTTAATAATAATAATAATACCTATAAAATTTATATTTATGAGAAAGGAAAGTGTGACTTTCAAACTCTTCATTTTATAGTGAACAATTTTGAACTTTTATGTTTGGTTTTTCAGGAGAGAAGTTACCTTTTTGTAAGCATAATCCAGCTGCCTATGTAGCCTGCATATGAATATTAAAATGATTAAACATAGTTCTGAACATTAATTAAACGAAAGATGATTTCTGAAAACATGTTTTGTATAACTAGTTTATAAACACTGTCCCTTGCTGATAAAAACAGGAACTAACTGTGAAATACAGACTTTTAGTTTTTTCTTTTCCCTAGTTTTTTAATCTAGAAACTGTATTAGAACTGCCTCTGAGTAATTAATAGACTTTGGGCATTCTCAAATCTTTGTTAGTCATACCTTAAAAACGTAATATCAACATTTCTTGTTCTTTTTCTTCTTTGCTAAAAAGCTACTGTGTACAGTACATTATTTGGGTCTTCCTTTCAGAATCTGGCCCAGAAAAATTCATGTCTGGACAGAGACAGCACAGCCTACAGCTAGGAGACAGCCTTGTCTCTCATTAGATGATTACAGCTCCCTGAGTGAGACTGATGCTAACTACGCAAGCATGAAGTTCTCATGTTCCCTTCCCTTTCAAAGTCAAAGAGGTCAGCTTAAGCCACCTGCTTGACATACATCAGAACAAAGGAAGAAGGGCTTACTCTCCTCTGGGATGTGCATCTGCCTCCACAGGCACCTTTTCTCTGGCTTCTCTTGTAGAAAGTAAGCTTCTACCCCTTGGTAAAGCAGAGTGAGGAACAAATACATGTGTAGGCAGGGTGCAGCCTCTCCAAGGAGGCTGAACTGTCTGGTGTTACCTAATCAATGAGTATGTTGTCAGCTGTGAGAAGTCAGTTTCTCATCTTTCCCAGTTTATATGAGCCATATGCGACCGATACCTGTCTAACTTTCTATTGCTGTGTTCTAGAGCTTGCTACTGCATCTATTGATTGTTCATAAAGCTGACACTGCTCGTGCATGGAGAAGCTAACAGCACACTGTGTGTTATAATAAGTTCTCAGCCTCCAGATGTCCAAGCTCCTACTTATCCTAGAGTAGCCATTTTATTTTGAGTCTGGGGACATACAGAAGCAACCCAAATTCTAGGTAGCGGAAAGTATCTGACTATAAAACCTCAACTGAATGACTGGAAGTTGAGCTAGGAGTGGAATCAATGCTCCCACCAGGCTAAATGTTCAAAGTTAGAATATTAGCGTTAGTCTAGATGTATCACACTGGCACATGCAAGGTAGAGTGGTAAATGTAGAAGCTTTAATTTGAACATTGGTTTATACTTATATACAAATAGCGAACTCTTCTGTTAACAGTAGAGTTAGTTCCTCTTTTCAGAAGATGGGAAAATTTAATATTTTATGAGTTAATAAATGTAAATCTTTTTATTGGTGACAAAGTACTTTTTTCACAGAGAGCACAATCTGAAAAGTTGCTTTGTAAAGGAAAAGTGATAGGATAAGCAAAAATTTTCCTACCACAGAAAGTCTTGATACCACAGAGAATTCAATGAATATTGTATTTGTAAAGGAAAGCAACTAGAGGATGACAGCTATGGTCACAAAGTAACTTTTTCTAGTCTTACTGAAGTTTTTCCTCAAAAAGTGATTCTCCTTGGATTTGATCCAACTCATGCTGGTAAATTCCACTGTTTCTACTTGGTAGGAGAAGTCTCTGCTGTTTAGCATTGAGAGGTGGTGGCGGCATTAGACATCTGCATGCCCCTTAGTTGTCAAAGTTCAGTATTAAATTGCAGTTTGCATTCACTAAGGACCTACTCAGCTGCTGTCTAAGTTGACTTTCTTCTACTTGCCCTGCCTGTAGAATCAGTATAATTGATAGTTGAAAGGAGTTGCTAATAGTTGCCTGGTCTAAATCCCCAGACTGCACTGGCTGCTTCAAGCGATACTTTCATGCCAATATGCTATATTCTAACTATTTTAAGTACTGACTCTTCAGGAAAAAAAGACAGAAGAATGGTTTCCTTCTTTTCTTTCCTTTTCATCCATTTTTGTTGAGGATGAAAGGATAAGTCACTTTGGCAATGACATCCACAAAAGGGGTTCATGGTTGTGAATACTGAATTGGAAAAATAATTAACCCTTTGGAGAACATGGCCTACTTTTCTCTTTTTGGCACTTCACTCTGGCTAGTCCCTGTTAGTCTCTCTCTCTGTTTCTCTCTCAATCGTTATAAGGTCATTGTGAATTGCACTGGGCATCAGAACAGGCAAAAAGAAACCAAGCACTGCAGTGGTTGGCATCCCAGTACTCATATGAGCCTTGCGCATCCAACCCTCCAGACTCATAATCTAATAACTGAGAAAATGGTATGTTTCTGTAAATTCATTGAACACCTACTTTACATGAGGCTTTCACAGCTGATTTCGAAAAGCTTGAGCAGAGTAAACATAGGGAATCATCATGAATTGTTGGCAGGATTTGAAAGCATCATCTCAAGTAGTTTAGCAAACAATTTCTAGTAGTGGATTCCTTGAAATTTTATCCAGAGGAATAAGAAGAACTTTAATAGGACTGGATATGTGCAAGAATTATACCTATATTTCATTTGAAAAATTCAAATGCTTAACTGTAATTAATCTGCAGTTTGATTTTCACCTCCATTTTTTCATGTGGGGAGATTCTATGTTCATGTTCTTCTAAACTTAGGTTTTCATAAAGACTTCTGAGAGCTGTAATTTATACATTTTACCACCTCTGGATTTGCTTCTTTGCAATTGGCTTTTTGGCAAAGTCATGAATATTTGTTGCTAACAGGAAACAGTCTCAGTTTCCAACCCAGCTACATGGCCGTCTGTGGTCTTCACAGATCACTGAAATTTATCTTCTCCTATCCAGGGATTTTCTAGATGTTTCTGAATCAGAGAACTGCCATTTGTCAGCTCTCATTATCATGTCCTTTCCTAAGTTGAATCTCATGTAGCAACAAACCCATCAGCAGCTGTTTTAGGTTCAAGATGCTTTAAATAAGGGGAGGATATATACGTCTGGGATTGACTTACTACTAAGTGGCTAATTTTTAGAAAGATATTGCATATGATTATTTTTGGTTTTATTGGTTATTGTGCTGTTGAAACAATGTATTGTTATTCAGTTATGAGAAAATTATCTTAATAAGAGATCAAATTTAGAAAGATTTATACATCGGTAGGAAAAGATCTATCTGGCCAAAGTGCTGTTTCATAACACATTCATAACATAGGAATTCTAGAGAAAAATAATGGTACAGTAATTACATTTGGAGGCAATTGCATATTGGGACAGACTGTAACCCTGAGAAAAGGCAGAGAGGAATTACCTTTTTTTTTTTTTTTTTTTTTTAAAAAAATGTGTCACTATCAGTCATCAGTCACGTAACTGTTTGGCATTGTGCTGAACCCACACACTATACCTCCCTCAGATAAGGAGATTTGGGCTATATCAGCTCCATAGCATGGGACAAAGTAAAGATATCTCCAAATTAGCAACTTCCAAGCTAGACAGAAGCAGTACTGCAGTGTGAATGTGGCACATCACATGAACTGATTGGCTTTTCTGAGAGATTAACCATCTCTAACCTGAAGGCAACTTGCTCCAAAGTGCAGGCAGAGTGAGACCGGGACTGCACAAAGCCGTGTACCCATGCAGCAGAAACATTCAGGCAACTTTGTTTAACTGCTTCCAGATATAAGTAATCTGTCTTTTTGTTACTGAAAGGAATTTTAATCTTCGTCTATCACTGTGTCAGTCAGCATGAACTGCCCTTCCAGACAGGAATTTACAAGCTTCTTTTTTATACAGGTTGCTTTTTACCATTCTAGTAGAGTTTGTAGGAGTTATATAATCCCTATACAGTTTTTTAAAAATTCTGCTTATAGACTTTTTGCTGATTTGAAGGCTTTCAGGGACTTGCTAATTGTTTAGGATTAGAGATAACATCATTATTTTAAGCACCTTCTCTTAAACTCCCCAAATGGACCAGAAAAGTGGTAAAATTGTGAGGAATAGCACATTTGCTTTCTAAAGATATTGAGAAGGCTCACAGACAATGCAACCTACACTAGAAAGCAATTTTCACTCATGAAGACAGTTAAAAAGGGGGATTTTGCAGTGACGATGATCTGTTGCAGATCTTCATTGTAAGCTTGAAGATTTTCTTGTAACCTCACCTAATGTACAAATACATTCTTGCTTTTGTGCACGTTTTTCTGCATAGTACAGAAAAGCAATCCTATCAGTCCTAAACAAGAGCAGAGTTTTGTAGGAAAAACAGTAGTCTAGCTTGTGTTACATGTATGTGTATGAAGATAGTAAAACACAGAATTATCGAATGGATCTGCACTTCCTACCTGAGAAGAGAGGTGAGACTGAGGAAAGGCTGACATAAGAAATGCAGCAATATAACTGCATGATTTTTAGAATTATGCAAACAGCTTAATGACTGCGGAAAGATCTACACATCTGCAAATTAGCTCAGTTTGGGGAAGATCTGAAAAGACTACTTCAATTTTTTAAGAAAGCCAGTACTTTCCCACCCTAAATCATTAATCTAGTTTCCAAAGGTGGGAGATCTAAGGAGGTGTAAAGGAAGAGCTATGACCTCGAAACCAATAGCACATAAGATGTCATCTCTAATATATTGTGTTAGACAATCAGTCAAAGTACACTACAGCAGAAATCAAAGAATTCAGTATCAAATGAGAATCTGAGGAGTAGACTTCTCCTTCAGCTTTGCCATTTATTTGGACTTGGGATTTCACTTCAAAGAATAATGCTGCATCTTGGTTACCTACACTTTTATTCAGACATCTGAGACTAGAGTATCAGAATTTGAAATCGTGATAGATTCTTATAGTCTTATTTAGAAGCTTCTAACACATTGTTCTGACTCTTCATCAGTGATGATACTTTTGTGTCAGTTTTGACTAAAAAATCAAGATTTCACTGCTCAGGAATTCTACAGCTAAGTAACTCATTAGACATCCCTAAAAAAATATATGATTATATGTAGTTAAAGATGCTCTCAAAATTTGAGTAAATTTTTATGGAGCCACTAGATGGTGCCACATGTATTGTAATATGCCTCAGAAAACAAAGTTCTAGGGAAAAATAAACGAACGAACAAACAAACAAACAAAACAAACAAGACATAATACTTGAAAGAGCAAGAGTGGGTTTGGATGTCATTTGCCAACTTGTTCATCGTGCTGTTTCTCTCTACTACCTCAAATTTTACTGTTCTTTCTTCTGTGCGTTGAGTAAGAGTATACAATTTAGAGGGATCATCACAAACAGTGCCAGTTCAGTTTAGCGTATGAGATCAATAGCATTCTATTTCTCATTGTAAATTTCTCAGAGGTGATTTCTGATATCTTCAGCTATTTTGAGAAAGGAACAACTTTGTAAATTTGCTTAACGTAAGTCATTACTGCATAGTTAGTATGGCTTATCTACAATCAAGGTTTCCTGATCAAGTCAGCCACCATTGGGTCCTGCACAGCACTCAACTATGTAAGGCAGCAAATCTCCTGGGGGTCATATCCTCCTGGGTTTTGCAGTGGAGCAAGCAGAACTATTGTATGAGTTATGTAGTCAGTGCTTTTAAGAAAATAAGCCTGGTGGGTTTTTTCCCAGACTTATAGGCAATTGTGGGAAAGTACAGAAGAGCTATGGCATTTGAATGACACAGTATGGCTCATATTGTGCAGCAATCATACTACAAAGTAGTAAGTTGTATTAAGTTGTCATATGTCTCACTTTCAGATCCATCAGTTTGAACTCATATCGTGATTACATTTAAAGAAAGGGATTACACTTGTGCATGGCACTTAAGACAGCCCACAGCTCATTGTCATCATCTAAGTTGGAGAAGGGATTTGTACATGGTGGCAATACTCAAGGTATGTTTAGAGTTAATTCTGCAGTGAAGATAAATTTCTAGCTGTTTAGTTCACTTTTTGAGTTGACATTTCATTGCTTGTTGTTAGTGTCCGTGAGACCTTCTGGCACATGATATCCAGCATTGGCTTGAGACTACTTCAGAAGTTGTATGCTTTCATTTCAGATCTAATTTTCAATTTGAAAATTTTGTTTATTTTTTCCTATGCAAATTCTATTTTTATATACTTACTTTGAATAATGACCAGGGAAGTCAGTGAAGCTATAAACAGAAGAAAGCAAAAGTGATCGGTCAGGTAAATTGCTGAATATTGAAAAGGCCAAAGTAATAAAATGTAGCACTGTAACTCATAGAGTATGTAAGGCATTAAAAGTCATGCAGGTTCAGCTTTTGATCAAGATTTATGGGAGACAAAAATCAACCAGAACTTGATTATTTTTCATGACAGGTATGGTAGAGAAGATAATAAAGTAGTACAAATTTACTGTGTTCTAAAAGACTTCTAAAAGAAATCAGGCTGTTCACTTGCTGCTCTCCATCAGATTCAGTCAAGGCTGGCATTTAACAGAAGACCTTCTCTGTGCTGTAAGAAAGTGATGAAGCACGTTATTCATCTAGTACCATTATTTCTAGCCCCATCCCAATACATGCTTACATGATGTTGCCGTAAGAAGTGATTTTTGTTGGATTATTTTGACTGAGGATTAAAGTCAGATACATTTCTTCCCAATATCTCAGCAATCCCCAACTTAAGCAGTCACATATAATTTGTATATGAATTCAGTTAGGCACATTGAAGACATGGAACAGAATTCTATTTCACTTACTGATGAACAAACAGGTAGCACCAGGCAGTCCTTAGTTGGAAGGCCTTACTGTCTAATTTAAGATAAGACAGTCAACTCTTTCCTTCCATCAGGAACAGTAGAGTTTTACTGTAGAAAATGGGCCACACCACCAGATGATATTTTCCTAACAGATATAGCTAGGTGCAAATTTAGATATTGTGCCTTAGGGATGACACAGGATAGCAAAAAATGAAGTGAGAGGATATTTGCAGGAGATACATGTACTCATAGCCCTCATCTACATGAAATATAAAGAACCTGCACCTTTGCCAGTCAGTTATAGTGCTGTAGACATATAAGTCACATCAGAAGCCCAGAGTTTCCATTCTCTGCTTTATAAATACGTGATTGGGCATTTTCATTAAATATAGGTGACAATAAGTTGGAGCTTGAAAGTATTTGCTTAAAATGTATTTGCTGAAGCAGAGAGAAAGTTGTCAGCTGGAAACTGTGAAGAATTATGTCAACAGAGACTGTTATTAACAGAAAGCAAAACTGAAATGGTCCTACATACAGAAGCAGAACACTAAAACTATATGAGCAGACGTAAAAGTAATTTTTATATATATAGTTGTAAGACAGTTATTCCTCTTCCTTAACTCCTGCTCTGTCACTAATGGCAGTGCAGCATTGATCATACTCCCCAAACCTTGAGCTAACTATTAGTGCAAGTACGTTTGTCCAAACATTTTGAAAATTCTCCTTTCCAAAACAATCTTTCAGTTTAACCATCTGTCCCATTGTGTCATATCTGATCAGGAAGGTGAGTTAAATGGGCAATTGTCAGTCAATTAGAAAGGACCTTGGTGCTTGACTTGCTTGGTGCTTGGTGCTACTAAGTAAGTCTCAAGAGTAAGAAGGTGGCAATCTTCTATTATATATATATAAAAAACATTTGTATTTGTTTATACTCCCAAAATTTGGGGAAATACAGAGAGGAAGTACCAGTTCTTTTACTAATAACCGGAAAACCAGATTTGGTTTCACTAGCAGAATCTCTACAACCCTCCTTTAGACAGACTTAAGAAGGCTGCAGCTGCTCCCCTCAGCCTTTTCCTTGAAGCTCAAGAAATCCAGTTCCTTCAGCTCCTTGTCAAAGAGCATGCATTGCAGCTTCTCCTATCATCACGGTGGCCCTCCAGAAGTCTTTCCCCACTTTGCCTGTATCTCTTTGCTCTGCAATCTCAGCCTGGATTGGGTCCTCCTGGGTACCAGGTAAGCAGGAGGGAGCAGCCACTTCCCTGGGCCTGGTGGCTGTGGTCCATCTCTGTGCCTGCTGCACACTTAGCTCCATCGCCACAAGAGCGCACTGCTGACTTGCATTCAACAAAAATCAGCAAAATGATCCATTGAGATCCCCTTGGTTTGATCAGAGATATAACTTCAGATAAGCAGAAAAGTTTCCAGGGAAATGTTTGTATTTTCACCAGATCTTACCTCACTGCAGCTTCTGATGCAATTGTGCATCAAAACAGATATTGGCTACCTGTTTGCGTGCCAGTGACTATTTAGACTCCATGTATGAAACTGGAGCCGTAAATAAAGTCTAATTAGTAGTATGCAGGAGAGAGTCTCTGGAGCAGGCTTATTTTAACTTTGGCAAACCAGAAATACTTTTAGGAGTCAAACTTTTTAAAAGTGATTTTAGGGTGGTCTGGAGATTTCCTGTTATTTTTGCATGCAGGGACAGAAAGTTGATTTTCTCACTAGCCTTAGAATATATTGCAGCTTAATACATACACTGGTGTCTTGGTATTAGGCCAAAGTTTGAGAGGAGCATCCTATGGCCAAGACCTGAGGCAGCTCTCTTGGTTAGAAACCATAAAGTTCCCCATTTTCTCAGGGCCTTCTATTTGTGGTCTCACAAAGTGAGGGGTTTTTGCAAACTACTACCTTTTTAGAAAGTCATCCCTAAACAGAGACAGAAAGTTAAGCTGAATGGATTTTCACTTGACTAGTGGTTATGACAATGATAAAAATAGCTATTAAATTCAAAAGCTATGAATCCAGAAAGTGAAGATCCACTTTAAACTCCCAGTTGACTGAAATGTTCCAAATACTTGGATTTGCCACTAGCTATTCTCATTACAAACTGACTGGTAGCTGCAGGATACTGTCCCATGGGAGGTGACCTCTGAGTGATGGTTAAAATTTTAAGCTTGGATAAGGCCATCAAGATTCAGCCATGTGTGACATACTGATAAAGGTCTGTGCAAACAAAACCTCTTACCCAACCAAAACATCCAACTTGCTCTTCTACATTTACTGCCAGTCATGTCTGCGGTACTTTTTCTCTCTCTCTTTTTTTTTTTTTTTTTTCCAAAGAATCCAAGCATGTTTCACAAATTTTCATCCTGACGGCAATAACGTGCCAGCTCTTTTTAGGACAGACACACTATTTTGATTAGCCTGATACCATTCTAGAAATGTTGCTTTCTCCTGAGGCGTAATGTAGTCTTGTTTATCTCAAGTGTTAAAAATGCCTGAGTGGCCTTTGGTCCCTGCAAAGCCCTTGCTTTACGACATCTTTACTGAGCTTCATTAGAAAATTTAAAGAGTCAGGAAAGTACATCTTAGATTGCCATCTTCACACTTGTTACTTCCTCTCTCTGAACTGTCTGTTCTACATGCAGTCTTAGGTGTTTTCCATCAGCTGGCAACAAAAATATGCAATTTTTTTTACTGTCATATAAAGCTATTAAACTCCTAGATTATTCTGGATAATTTGTCAAATAGCTGCCTGTATGTGCATTTTATTCCTGATCTTCCTCACACAATCAACTAGACCAAAAGTCATCTCGGTTTGTTTATTTCTAAATGATCTCAGGAATTGAAAGCACTTTAAAACTACTACTTCCCAGACTACCACCTATTAACTCTACTTAACAGAGGTAATGGTGCAAAAATATTTCTACATTTTGATAGTATGGTTTAGCTAAAATTACAACAGTAGTAAACAGATTGGTTTTGTGTCCAAGACCTCATAATAACACTAATTATATAACAATATGCAAATGGTCTTGATAAACAAGCTAACTCATTTTGAGCTCCCCTTATTTACCCTTTCCAATGCAGAACACCTTCCTAGTTGTTTCTTTCCAACATCACTCATGTAGGAACTCTTATATATAGCCTAGCCCTCTGTAATCTGAAAATTTTGCTTCTCTTGTAACTTCATTATCCAAATAAAACAGTTCTGTGTCAGAGATTTCTCCTCAGTTATTACCAATGAGAAGCATATGCAAAGCATTTGCCATAGGTGCTTGAAGAAAACTTTAAAACATAAAAGCCTAAAAACTTTAATCTAGTTATATGGGACAGACATTATAGTTTTATGCATCCTCCCATTTCCAGCCTTGGTTGGGACAAGTTGCTGGAGAGGAGGTGACATGTGAAGATCCAAGAAGCCAAATCTGACACCAGCAATGAGTAGCTCAGCAGCTGAGCAGTGTGAGCTGGTGCAAGAGTAGATATGCTGCCTGTTATCGTTAGTATCTTGAGGATAAGTCTAGAATTTATGGGGTCTTTCATTGAGTGCTTCTCTACTGCTGATATTATAAAGGTGTGGGTAGCAGTTCTAGGATTTTGATGGGAAAGCAAACAGTGGCACAAATATTCAGCACATGCATTCAGCAAAACTTTATTAGGAATGGGAGAAAGATGTGTGGGAGTAAGCAGGTTTGAGATTACTGTGGTTAAGCAGGATAAAACCAGTGGAGTAAGTTAAATCAATAGCTGAGATGATGACAGACTGCACAAAACAGAGGGTAAGAGTAGTACCGTCACAAGGTCAAGAACACTATAGTTTGAATGGGCCTTAGAAGGCCATTACTGGGTGCTGAATCACTTTAGTCATGCACACACATTCCTAGCAATGTCATACAACTGTCATAACACAGCATCAATCTTCTAATTTACAGTTATTTTGATAGCTGATGTCAGTGCAGCGGCTTGCATGAGTGAAGATCTTCATTCAAAATCTAACTGCAATCATATTGCATGACACGATTTTAAATTGATGGAAATCAAATAAACACTTCTGGTTACTGTATTACTATATTGCATGTTCTCCTCACTCTTTGGCTCCTTAAAGTTCAGAGCTCTGCCACTCTTTTCTTCTGTACTTCTGTTATCATACTGCATATCACAACTACACTATAATACTGCAGAGGGCACTAATGGTGCATATGAACAGCTGTTTAACAAACCCACAATTTCAGCTGCATGAAATTGGGACAGTGAATGTCCACAAGTATGTATTCATTCACTTACTAGTGTCAGACCTATTTGGTCTACTGATGTTAAGGGTCAGGTGATGAAATCACACCTGACCAAATAACCTTAGAAATAAAGAAAATAGAAATAAAATAAGATTCAAGTAATCAAGTAGTTCAAAGTTCTTGTACGTTTTAAACTTATTAAAAAGAACATGGCAGAGGGGGAAAAAGAAAAAACAACATTGCCATTTAGATGATGGTTAAACAGTTCGTTTTAAATCTTTCTACATTTTTCTCTGGGGCGTCTTAGATTTTAGATGCCATCATTTGTGTGAACTCATACCAAATCATGATTTTAATATTTAAATGACAGATGAACTTTTAAAAACTTCACTTGTGCTTTAAATAGATATACTGAACTATGAACACACTTAATGCATTCTCTGATGAACATTCAAAGAGAAGGTTTGTTTCTATTTCCAGATCTGTTTCTGAATAGCACTTTGACTTTACGCAAGTGACTACTTAGTTCTTGTATGTAAATTGGGTGTGATTGCTAGTAAAATGATTTATAATTCTTGGATGGAATGCCTTTTATTAGTGTTAATATTTTTAGGAAAATATTTTGGCATCTATAGTCACTGAAATTTTTGCTGTTAGGCTGATTTCTGTTTTGTTTAGGATAGAGGTTTTGGATGGAAAATGGAAACTTGGACTCTTTGGAAAGTTTTGCTGTTCAAGTAATTTGTCTCCTGTTTGTTCCTGAAACAACAAAGTAAGCCACAAGTGTCCATCCTGGAGGCATTTGCTGACATCAGATGTCTGCCATACCTGCTTTCCTGGTGCCTAAAGCCAGCCTTTACCATAACTATGATAAAAAAAAAAGTAGAAAGCATTCCTAGTAGGAAAAGTTTCTAGGAAATATCGGTTCACAGTAACTCCAAGAAAGTCATGCGATGATTTGATCATAGTGTCTAAACAGCTAGATGATATAGAATGAGTTCTCAGACTAGTCTAAAAAATACGAAAGGATCCGGAGGCTGGAAGTTGAAGACAGAGAATATCACAGTAGGTTTGTTTGCATTTTTAGAAATGTGAATAACTAGCTATTGGAATGACATGTCAAGATGATTTCTCCATCATTATATTCAAGAATGTATTTCTTTTATCTCTGAAAGATATGCTCTTCTAAGGTCAGAAATTAATTCAGAGAGATTCTGTGCTGCTCTACCAAGATTAATCCCATCTAGATTCAAATCTAGACCTAGATCTATGATCCCAAACGAGGGAGCCCAAAATATTTTACAAGTCTATTCCCCAAGCTTCTATGTGGCTTATGTAAGGTTTATTTTATACAATTGGCTCCTGACAGCCATTCATAAAACTTGCAGCATTTGCTATCCAAATAGCTTCCAGCCACTGACATTATATCCTCTAGCATATCTGCTTACATTCTGCTGTTGTCCTACTTCCAGATACCATTCATCTTTGAGCACAAAGTCTTACTAGGATGCATCATTGCTTGCTTTGCTGACATCTTCATTGAAAGCACTCACATATTAAAAACAGCAGGTGCCATTTAAACAAAATATCCATGTGATTTGATATGTTAAAATCCTGCAGATCTGTACTAAACCTGCTAATCTTAAACATATGCATGAGATTGTTTACTCACTGACTGTTCATACTCCTTTTACCAGATTATTGTAAAACTATTTTAAAATTAATTAGCTTGAAGAAAAATTAACCCACAGCACTAAACATGCCCATATTAACCATTTTACAGTTCTACTGTTCAGGTGCCCGAGAAGATCTTTCCACAAATGTTAAATCTGCATAAATCAGCATAATCAAATAGGGGAGTCGACGCAGCTGTTAATTCCTGTTTCTATGCTTCTACATCCCACCTTATCTCCCTTCCTCACCCTTGTGCCCTATGCCACATTTATAAGACTATGACTCTAAAATCGGGGTGGGGGAATTGACCTGGGTTAAAACTAATTCAGCACAAGACATAGATAATTGAATGGTTATTGCAGTCTGTAGTTGCTCCGTACATTCACTATGCAGCTCCACAAACGATTATTCTGGTATAAAGAAATAAAACAGCATAGGGATGAAAACAAGTATGAAGAGCAGTCAGCGTCTTTTTTGGGCAACTACTGAGGCTCAAAGCATTTGTGAAACTCCTTGTTTTGCACTACCTTAGACATCATTGCCAGATGTGGCCTCAGCTTAAGGTTTAGGAATAATACAGCTGAAGTATTAGATATCTTTTTACCAAAGTATTAGATCAATCAGCATTTTATACATGCAGACTGTAAGACTATTATAAAAATCTTGATTCCCTGAAAACTTCAACAGGAAGTACTTCCATTTGATATAGAAAAAGGACACATGCAGCAGGAACTTTTTATTAAGCATATACAAATCACTTTAAAGATATTATTTCACATTAAGTTTTTAACAGTGGGTAAGCAAGTAAAGTTTGCATAAAAGCATTAGACATCACCGAATTAATCTCGTTATCAACTTCACTGCAGTAGTGTGAAGATCACCAGCTTGGAAAAAGAAATGCAAAGTTACATTATATTCAATATAAAATATTACTTGTATAAAGCCCAAATAGGCTGAAAAGTAGAAGAAAATTATGGTTATATCACCTTTAAGACTTGTTTCTTTTTGAGTGATGTAGAACATAAATTGGAATTTTGCCAAGAAAGATCTGGAAGATCTGGAATCACTGTGCTTTGTTGAAGGTCCTTATAACTTTGTTATACTTAGCACTGTTATATTATAATTTTACTTGGCAACTCTTGTGCTATTTTTTTTTTTAAGTAGGTTAAGTACAAGTCATATTGTTATAACACAGTTGTATCACTCTCCAGGCTAAGATGTTGAGCTTGCAGAACATAAATGAAATCTAGCTGGAAAGAAATAGTGAGTCACTTAATCTAATACATATCTTTTTTAAAGTGCTAGAAAAAAATATCTGCAATACATTAAAAGTATCTACAGAATGGGTGGATAAATCACAGAGCTAGATAATCTGAGACCAGAGTAATTCTACCTTTGTTGCACATAATTGCAATGTGACCTTAAAGTCCATCTGTGTAGTACTTTCCATTGATTACCTGTAACTGAGTAATTCATCTCACTGAACCTCAGCGGTCTAAAAGTTAGGTACCTGTTTCAAGTTACTCATCTGGATTACATCTAACTCTTGTTAATACAGACGTAAACACACCATTCAAATGGGATGAACCTTCCTCGGGAGCTGTCTCCATTGTCAGTAGAGAAAACGTAGTTTGAACCAGACATATCCGTTTAAGCTAGGTAAAGTTAGGTGAGCTGAAGATTACCCTAGCAGCTCCCTGGTTAGTATTGAGTTTCTCTCTGGATGGTTCCTGTAAGAATTTCAGATGTCATTGAATTTGGAGCATGAAGTGGCACTGGAATTTGTTTTGAGTACTTTGTCTTCAGGAACATTGAACATCTCTCTTTTTTTCTCTCTCAAGGTTGCAGAGGAGGAGTGATATCTGGCTACTTTTGTAAAACAGTTTCTTTTTCATGCCTGTTTTGCAATACAAGCAATAAATGCTAAATAAATAAAAAGTTAATGTGATTTAATTGGCATGGAATTTCTTGACTATCAATTCTGCACTGATATTGATCTGTATATTGACACTGACACATGGTCATTACTGGCATGTGTTTTGTTGCAGTAAGGCCACAAAGACCACATACTGCATTCTTTAAAATAGGCTGCGTTCCTATCCAGCCTAACTGAGATTTTGGCTAAGACTATAGTGCAGAATAAGTCCCCGGGTCTACATGCTTAGAATAAATATGAATATTCACTTTCAAAAAAAATGAAAGAAATGCATGCACATACGCTGAAAAACAAAACTCTCGCTTCTGACGGAAATAAATCAGTTGCTTTAGCAACTCATCCCTTTGGGACATCTAAAGGCAGTAGTTCATATTATGGACTAATGGGCTGCAAAATTTCACTGTAATGACAGAATTTTGTTTCTGGCAGACTGACAGAATTTTGTTATTTTGGGGAAGGCTGTAGGGGTAACCATAGCATAAAAGTAAGGTCAGCTCCAGTCAGACAATATTTAGTAACTGGAAGATTGTGATGGTTGCCTGGCAACTACAGCAGATATAAACTAGCATTTCCAGGTGAAATGGGAGACTTACGGCTTTTTCTCCTAGTATATTGAGAAGATTACCTTTTAAAAGGGTCTGGCAGTCAGAAAGATAAATGAATCATGCTTAACTTGACCCATGGTAGAGGCAGAGACTAGCTGATCTGGGTTCTTGCCAGCACTTTTTCCCATGTTTTCACAAAGTGTTAATATGTCATCTAACTCGTGAAATTAAGAGACAGGCTTGATTCCTTTGCTGCATTTGGATAAACTAACAGCATAAGCAGGCTCAAAACATATCTCTAGCTTCCCAACATCATCCCCTAAGCGTTTCCCTCAGCCTGCAGAGAACACTCAACAGGTTCTAGGTGGGACCTACCCTATGCAGAACTCTGTGTCGTTTGTTATTCATCAGTACGAAATGATTACAGAAAGTAAAGCCGCCTCTTCTCACCAAGGAAGGATACTTATAAGAATAAGAAAGTGATGTAAATTTTAAAACTGCTCTGCTTCACTGAATCATTGTTTCATTAAAGAACTAATGCACTCTTCAGATTGGTAAATTGGATATTTTTTGGCTTACTGTTGGCTTACTGTTTTGTTCCAGCCATAGGCATAGCATGTATTGTAGCAGGATTTGCCACATTGAGACCTTGCTGTACAAGCTCTAAAAGTGCACAGAAGGTATTGATGGACCTCCTTTGTTGTACATAGTCACAGCTGGTATTGCTTTCTTTTCTGGCATCCTTTTATCTACCTGAAGAGGAACTCCTTCCAATTGTGATTTGCCATTGAGTGTTCCTGTTGCTGTCTCAGCTCCTCTAGTATGTTCAGATTGACCATAAAGTAGTCATGGATAAGGATTTAATAATTTTCATAACTGATTCCCACACATGTTGTCATTCCCATGTGGAAGATAAGCTATCTGGGAAGAAATCAATTGTACCCACCTTCAACAGGATACAGGAGGCTATTGTGTAGCTTGCTTTATAGTCAGTGGAAGATCACCACTGCCTTTAACCTGCCATAGATACTTATGATACAATGTGTGTCCTGCTGGTTGCTTTAGACTAACCACTTTCAGAAAGCTATGGCTAGGTGTAAGGTATTCCGTACTTGACCTTGCAAGCCTCAGTGTCCTGACAGTCTCAGAGGCACCACAATACTTTGGCCAAGACAAATTGCTTATTTCCACAGAATATCTGTTAACAATTTCACAGGTGATGCAGAAATAGGTCCAGAGTAAGGAATGTTACTGCTTAATATTTGTTTTATTTCTTTTCTCTTCTTCCTGTTGTTCAGTATCTCAATCCTGGTTTTCCCATGCATACATTCCTTTCTCTACCATGTTAGTCGAAGCTGGATATCAGCTCTTCTGAAAAATATTCCTTCTAGTCTTGTTCACTGATAACAGCATATATCATTGAAAAAAAGTGATGTTTCACCATTCCATGGTTCTAGTTGATATTTTGTACTTCTTCTGGACCATCTCTCTTAGGTAAATGTACTATACAATTTCTGAGATAATATATATATTTTTAATAGGGTACAAAGCCTTCAGATGCTTAATTGTTTATAACTATATGGTTCAAATACCATAAACCCATTTTTAAAGTCAGGTTGGCCTAGTCAGGTTGCATCTATTTCTTTAGGAAATTAGTCAAAAAAGTGTGTGTGTGTGTGTGTTTGTTTTTTCATTATGACAGTCTGTGTCAGTTTGGTTTTTTGTTCTGCTTGATCATTGCATTGGATTCCCTGTAACATGTTACACAGTCTGGTTGCAGTATTACAAATTTTATAGTAGCATTTTGCATAACATTTTCTAGAAATGCTTGGTCAAATATTGATTTCTCGTTACAAATGAGAGTTTCATTACACATCCCTTGTTGTGGTCTCAATGCAGAATATTTAATTGAAAATCGATTACCATAAAATAGTTTACCTTCAGTATAAGTAAGTTCATGGATTTAGTTGGGGCTGTTCTTTATACTGTTTAATCAATGTGTGTAGAACAAGTAACATTTCAAAAGCAATAAACAAGCAATTAGTCTCTGTACTAGACTTCTACTTGCACATTTTTTTCCTTCATGAATGAGATGTTGTGTCTTTTATCATTTCCACCCTTTTTATGTTACCGGTTATGCCATCAAATTTGACAATCATTTACAACTCATTGGTGAAGAATGGTAGGTGAAGTAGCATCTACTCAAAGACCTATACGCTGTTTCACTTGTCAGTGCATGTACTTTTTTTCAGCAGATGCATTTACGATTTCCACAAGGATTTTCATTCATGCTTCTTTCATTTTATGGTAGAAGTTGTCCATGTACATACATCTCCAGAGTATTGTCCAGAATATAGCTTCTGTTAAATGTATTGCACTAATCCATCACCTATTTTGAAGATAAGATATTTGGGCAGCTGCTAACAGTCACAGTACCTAGTATTATGGAATGTTAATTCTTTTTAGTGCCACCAGCTACTATTGTTGAATAACTAATGCTTAAAAATAAAAGATAAGATTAGTGAATTGTACGTACCATATTCAAGGCTTAGCAAGTACTTCTTACCAGTCATGTCTGTGTTGAGGAGACAAATATACAAAAATGCATTTCTGGTCACAACAGTGTTGGCAGAATTAGGGAGAGTTGCATATGCTTACACAAACATGCTTCCCTGACAATATCTTCACTGTAAGTCTTCACACAACTATGCTGGGAAGCATAGATGAATTTGCGGACCCATCTGGAGGTGACAGGTAGTAAGTAGGCATAAAGATTAAGTTATGAATAGCCCTAATTGAAAGCAGTAGTTTACAAGTAATTCATAAGTAGTAATAGATTCACATATGGCCTTTATCATATTACTGAAAATTAAGAACAAACTCAGATTATTCAGGAACAGAAAAATCCCAGTCATGCATACTGCCGCCTAAATACTTCATCTAAGATACACGTAGACTCTGTTGTAGAATTAGACTTTTATTCCTAATCTGTAGTCTAAAATATGGCAAGCTGTACAGTTAATTCAGTACTTTACCCTCCTTTATGCATATTTCAGCAAAGGTAGCTACAGTCCTTATGTTAGAGAAAACACTGAGACAAATTAGACCAGATGGGTAAAGTCATCTCCTCTTGGTCTGTGTATCTTGTTCTCTTCCTGCCATGTTGGACATCAGGGAGTCAGCATGAAGCAGTGGTGCCATGCTGGGGAAAAATTAGTTCTCAGTACCACTACATTGGGAAGCTCAATATTGGTTTTGTATATTTTTATTATTTCTATTATTAGTATTATTATACTCTTTTCCATTGTCATTGTTTTGTTAAAGTTGTTTTAAGTTTCCAACTCATAAGTTTATCTCCTTTTTCTCCTTTCCTTCCCCTTCTGGGGAAGGTGACTGTAATGGTGAGACTAGAACACCTTAGCTTTTTAGTAAATCTATACATTGTCAATTAAACAACTGCAATTATATACAAGAGATTAAATTGTAGCATGTGACCTTTAACACTTTAATCGGAAGTTCATGGGAAGATGTCTCAGGGACAGTTTCATCCACTGTCAGTTTTATTTCTTTAGTACATTAGCATTAAGTATTAAGCATTCTCTTAACTCAGTAATGTCTCATAATGAATTACTTTTCTTACACCAGTCTACCTAAAGAATCAAGAGATATTTTTTGCGTTAAACTGGAAGGCTCAATTTTTTTTTCTCCTTTCATATTTTTCTTCCCATTAAGTTACAGCTATATGTGGGCCATGTTTTTTTAGTATCACTAACACTTTTAGTCACATATTGTGCCATAGCAAAATGTTATGTAGATGATGCTCATTTAGAATTCTGATTATGTCAGAAATTATCCATGTATGATTTACACTGCACTATTTGAGGAAAAATTAACCAAGAAGTAGAAGAAAATGAAGCAGAGGAAACTTTAGCTGCTGGAATGTACTTTAGTACAGAAAAAGTATAGAAGTATTTCAGTATAGAAAAGTTAAAAATACATTATTTTAAGAAAAATTTAGACAATGTAGAAAAACTCCTCCTTGCTACACTAACTTATTCATGTAATGAATGTGTAAATGATCAAGGTAGAAAAGATTTCAAGCATGAAGGAAAAAAAAAAAAGAAAAAGACAAAATAAAAGATATCAAAAGGACTCTATGAAGGCACATTCACTGTGTTAACTGTGTGGTAAAACTAAAATGTCCCACTGATAAACTAGCACAAGACATCTTATGCATTCATAAAACTATAAATGGCACAGTGACAAGGGTTGTTCTTGAGTCTCCCGTGTGTTGCATGGCTGTCCACATGGTACAGCAGCCTAACACACTTGTCTGAGAGCTTGCATCTAGGTTTTCTCCTGACTATGTCATTGTCTGTTGCAGGAGCATGAAGATCTGGTGATTCTTGTCAGAATTAGCTGCTACAGAAATGTTTAGGTTCAGCTGACAGTTACTGAGGAGAAGCATGGTATGTGATGCTGCAAACAAAACATTCACACTAAATACTTTCTAGATATTCATCAAAAGAAGCCCAAGCACAAAACACTCAGAATTGTTACTTTGGTACTTGCACCTGGAGTCCAGCTACACTGATCTTGAGACAACATCCCTTGTTCTTTCTTTTCCAGCCTTCTATTCAGTATTGAGCAGCTATCATTCAAAGTTCTCTTTCACAGATAATCTCCCAGTCTGTCACACAGTTGATATTATCTGCCTGTAAGAAGACAGATCTTTGCTAGTAGCTTGACAATAAAAGAATATGACATTTTCTTGCAAACTTTATTGCTAGACCACTTAAAAGTAATACAATATTCCTGCAGTGGAGGCCCTGCCTTTTTCCCAATCTAATGTTCACTGGTACTCTTTGCTCAAAAAAATTTTTTTTTTTTTGTCTGTGAGCTTCTGTACAAAAAAAAAAAAAAATACATATTTTTTTGTCTGTAAGCCTCTATACACAGAGAATGGTTTCTCAAAAGTAATTGTTCATATAATCTGCCAAATATTTAGTGTTTCTGTATTTTTGCTCTCCATGATTAAATAACATTGTATTATTTTCAGTGTCAGTGTATACATTTAGTTTCTTCCTCCATCTACAAAATAACTCTTGTAAGACCAGATAAATAAGTAAAAAAACGGTGTCAGATGTAACTCTGAATGACCTCTCACAAACAATTCCTTTGAGTTAAGGGACAAATTGAGCCACACAATGAGGCATTAACCTAAGTTTTTCTATGTAAAATACTTCCTTTAAAAACAGCATAGTCTATAAATAGTGTGCTTACTTAAACCAGCTGACCTAACCTTATTTAACATAGTCCTAGATATAAACTCAGTCGCATTTTGTTAACTTCAAATCTCTGGCTACTCCCTCAGATTGCCTCACGACTATCTGAGAGCCTCAAGCCAGAGCCATGGAACTGACAAACAGTGCGGGTGCTGAGCGTCAAAGGACGCCTTTCGTCTACGCACAGAGGCAAGTGCCAAGCATGCTGCAGATTTAGACTTAAAAATATATCTTGAGTAGTAATTTGTAATCCAGACAACATCTGGACATAGGTATTCTTGTGCCAAAGTGTTAAAGGTTTATGAAGGCTTTTAAGGAGATACGTTGATTTCCCAAAGTAGGTGTTATCGGGATGCATCAGTAGGTTTCGTCTGTTGCTAGTTTAAGAAACATACTGTGCTTTTCACCCCAGATCACCTTGCAATTCTCACATTCATCCCTATGTGACATAATGCAGCTGAAACCAGCCCTGCAGTTATTATGCAATGCTAATGTCTTTTTTTGTTTATAGTGGAAATCAGCCATTTTCTGTGCAGCCTGGATGTTACCATTCTGAAGTGTCCTACAAAATGGCATAGACGTTTTCTCTGTTCATTCTAACAGCCTTACAAATCCAGTTTCATAGAAACTCTAAAAGAAGGGGTTATCCTAGTTAATGCTACTGATTTTTTAAGAACGAATTATAATTAAAAATTTGTTCTGTTATATTTGAGGTTATATCTTCTGTACTTGGAAATAGCAATAAAAGTGATATGCAGACTACTTTTTTTGACTATTTGTTGAATGGCTGGTAATAGAGTAGTTCTTCTAGGAGCACTGAAATTTGTCGTGATGCCAGAAAGACAGAAGCCTATGGTAAGAAGAAACTATAAGTAGAGTTTACAGTTTTTTGCTTCTGATGAAAATCAAGGGGACTTTTACCCTTGACTGCAGCAGAAAGGAAGGTAGGACACCAAGAAAATGCTTTTGAAAATCTCCATCACATGTTTCAGGGAAACCTACAAGGAAGGTAAAAAGAATAGCACTCTGTAGATGAATGAGCAGACAAATTATTTGCCTTAGAGTGGAAAAAGCTATTCCTAAAAAATTAATCACCAATGTTCCCTCTCTAAGGGTTGTTGCAGTGATATCACTGAACATCTTTTAGTGTCTACTCTACTGCAGCGAGCCAGAGAGAAACAATTATTGCAATCGCTTTTTTCTTCAATAAGGAGTAAACTTGCTGAGAATATACTCAAGAATAAAAGAAGAATAAAAGAAGAATAAAAATGCCTGCTGTTGTGCTGTGTTGTTCTCCTTTCACGCTAAAATACCTCTTTTGTGGTCATTTTCCCAAACTAGTCTGAGTTACTGGGCTCCATCTGCTCTGTAAGTGGCATATTACTTTAGGCATGATGTGTTACTGCATCTGTCTTTACGCTAAGCTGAAACATGATCCTCCATTCAGAGTATAAGCAGAGTGCAGATAAAATGTCTTTCCTGACAACACAGCATTGGAGAGAAGCGTATAGACAGAGAATATTTTTCTTTGTTGTTGTCAACTATACAAGAGTTGAATTCAGTCAATAAGCAGCTGTTTGGATTCTCTGAGTAGGGCTTATTTTATGCAAATTGTATACATCTTTACTCTGCTCTCAGCTAAATCTATAATTATATTCATTTAGCTAAATAATTTATTTTAAATTTTTTTCATTGTCTTGTGACAGTTATTTCATTATTTTGAACTTTGATGTTTGCATGTATACAATTTTTCAGTAAAAATTTCTAAGTTTAATAACAGTATATGTAGTTTGAGAGTTTTGCAAGAGAATATATGAATTTATCCTGTGAAGTCTTCATTCATGTTATACCATAGATACTGTACAGCACTGTACACTTCTTTGTTTTATCCTGATTTCATCATCTGTTCATTTGAAAGGCATTTTTAAAAAGGGCTTTAAGACAGCACAGGGAAGAGCATCTAGATGGTAAATTTTAGTACAAACAAATATTTTCTATTTTATCCATAAATATAATCTAATTCTTAAAAACTCATTGCTGTCATTGCTAATCATCTGGGCAATTGTGCCCCCTTTGGATAACACATTAAGTTTTTACTTTGCCTGCAGAAGTCTTGGGCACTCTAGCAATAAGATAGAAGACTATATTTTTGAAATTGTCATTCATTAGTCATGGTTTCTGACTTACAAAAGCATAGAATCTAGACACTTTTTGGTCACTTAAATTTGCTTTAATTCTCCAAGGTTTTGAGAAGTGATCGATGTTGTCAAAGAATAACAAGCAACAGGATGGTGAGGCCGCAGGATGTGAAGACATATGGGCATTCATTTCCATCTGCTTTTAATCATCTAGAGTTAAACTGAAGAGCAGGAGTGGTTTTTCAGGCATGGGATTTTTTGATTCTGAAATATTGTACAGATTAATTTTTCTTGTTAGTTGATTTTTTATTATATTATTTATTGTAGCTCTTTAGGTCAACATTAACCTGGTTAATAAGTTAGCAATTTATGAAGACTGGTTATAAAAAATGCTAAACTTCCTGTTACGTTGGAAGCAACATAATCTTAATTATTACAGTTACAGGTTTATAGTTTTGCTGCTAATATACAAAAAACCTCTGATATATCAGTTGCTGCACTAGGGGTATTGCCTATAGTTCCATGTTAAATCAGAACATCCAAAGAAAGGAATGAAAGAACAGGGATATTGAACAGTATGGTTTTCTTAGTAGTGTACAGTATTCGCCTGTCCTTACGTGGGCAGTAGAAATGCTATTCAGGTTCACATGATATATTTTTACAAATTAATCTCAGCTGCACATACTTAATAAATATGAAATTTATTTTAGAAAATCGAGTCACTCAACAGCATAAGCATTGACTACAGGTTTAAGCACATTAGAATATGCAATTCTGTGTGGAGATAATTTTTGTACAAACCTCCTTTAAGACTTCATAGAATCATAGAATCATCACACATTAAAATTAATTGAAGGCTTTCTTTGAAATCAAAATGACATTGAATCATTAGACATGGACAAAGATCTTACTCCTTAGTCAAAAGGCTTTAATAAAATGAATTAAATGTAAGCTATCTCCACCTTCATGTATTTTATGCTTTCCATTTCCTTCAACAAGGAGATATCCAAAGAGCCTTACCCACTGCAAAAGGTAAAGTAAATCCTGTTTGTGCAGTGCTAAGAGAGTTCAGAGAAAACAATGTGAAACATGAAGAATTTAGAAACTACAGATAGGGGACTGTTGGGTTGCGTTGGTTTGTTTACATGAATGGTAAGGAAGATAAGTGGTGTAACTGAGTTTAGAGAGATCACGAAGGAGAAAGTCTTCTACATGGAATGACAGCAAATGTTACTTTCTGAGGAAGAAAATAAATCTGGCTTTTTTTTCTCAGATGCTTTTTAATTGTTATTACAATACAAGGTCCTAGAATTCTGGATTTCTAACATATTTATGGTTTTGTTATTTCTAAAGTGAAGAGAGATATTGGCAGTTATCATATCTCCAGATTTCTAAAATCTGGGTTTGTTCCTAGCCAGAAAATAGAGGTAGTTCATGGTTGGCAGTGGGAGGAGTCAGGGAAAAGGGAGTTATTGCTTTTTTCCATTCCCACTAACAGGGAGGAAAGAAAAGCCAGTGATAATGTTCAGATGTTTTTGGAGAGTTGTGATTCATTTACAAGTGAATAAATTATTAATGTCTGTAGGGGAATGAAATGGGAAAAAAAAGCACCCCACCTTGCAGTGACATTTTGGTCATACGACAAAATGTGGAGTCAGCTCGAGTCCTGGTGATACAACAGAAAGCACTGAGAAGCATTAAGAACATGGGGGAAAAGGTAAGGACTGCCATTAAGTTTGTGTCACTGATGATTCCTATTAGGTAACTGATTTAGCATTATGAGATGTAAGAAGTATAATTTTTTCCTCTGCAGAAAATGACAAATGATAAATTATGTCAGTTGTTTTAGAATAAAAGTAATTCTTTTATTTTAAAAATTATTTCATAATATGCCCTGTTTCACTGAGGAACTTTTAGCCAGCATCTCTTTATAAATTGGTGGGTTGATGCTTTTTTGTTACAAATCTTACACAGATTAGAGTAGCTGAAGCCTAAAGGGATCGTGGCTGAGAGATACAGCTCAGTCGTTTTACCGAGGAGAGATACTAGCTTTGTCTTGTCTTTTCTGCATGGGCCATATGGAAGTGTTGCTGGGCCCTCTGTAGGAGGTATACAGCCCCATCCATCCACCTCTCCGCCCACGTGGAGGAAGCCATGGCACCTCTTCTGAGGAGAAGGCAGCTGGCCAAGCAGAATCATCCCCTGGGCTATATCCAGCTCGCAGGATACTAGACACCATCCTGGCCAGAGCTGCTCATGGCTGTATTAGTTTAAGCTCTGAGAATACCATGAACCTTGGCTGAGCCCAGGAACTCTCATTTTACCAAAGAATGTTCTTGTCCTGTTACTTGTTTGGAAAAAAAGAATAAAAAAATTGCATGTTAATTCTTCTGAATTTCTGTAATTTGTCATTTCAAACTGCACAGCTCCTGTGAAACATTGAGTAAGATGAGTGCATTTTGGAGGGATTTCCTTCTACAATTATTACTAAGCATGTGTCTATTGCTTTTGGTTAATTGAGCAAACAATGCCCTTGATAGCCATTTCTTTTCACCATAGTCAAAGGCTAGTTAATTAGTTAATTGCCAGAAGGGGCTGTTAAGTGCTGGTAATGAACCACTATTGAGGAAATTACTACTACTGTACCATTAGATACTGCAAGCATGTGTGAAGGGGAGAAATACTATTTCTAATATTTCTGTACTTTTTCCTGCAAGGGAGTTGTAGCACATATATTGCTGAGAGATACAGCAAAAAAAAAAAAAAAAAAAAAAAAAAAGAGGGAGGGAGGGAGGAACAATAACCATTTAGAGAAAAAAAATTATCCTGCCGTTAAGAATTATTCTTCATGTGGTTAGTAATGACATGAATTTTCAAGACAATAGTCCAAATCCATTCTTAACCTCTCATCTTAAACTAGTGATCATTTGATCCTTCAGTATATAGAATAACAATACTTTATGATGTTCCCACCACAAAGATTATCACAATTCTTACTAATGACTATTCTTTGTTGTCAGATTTAGCAATACCCCTGGTATGTCTCTCAAAAGAAAAAGGGTTAGGTTACGCTTATATCAAGCATATGAAGGACAAAACAGTTTTTAGAAGGCTAAATTATAGTGTAACTAACTGCAACGAAAATAGGAATTAAACATTCAGTCAAATTTTCAAGAATTTTTAGAATTCTTGATAAAAGACTAAAAGCACAATTCTTTTTAGTCTGAATAAAAATGTCTCTGTGAACTGCATTTCAGATGTTCATACGGAATCCTGTAACAAAGAAATTCAGTCTATTAAATCCAAATACAGACAAGAACTATCTGTGCAGTGTAAGCCCAGGGCAACATACATTATACTTCATGAAAATTAAGTTTCCAGGTGTACTGTGAATTCACAAAGTCACAGAATCACAAAATTGCAGAATGGCTGAAGCAGGGCCACTTAGAGCTGATTGCCCAGGACCACGTCCAGATGGCTTTTGAATGTCTCCAAGGTAGAGACCCCACAACTTCTTTGGGCATCCTGTGCCAGTGCTTGACGTTTCCTGATGTTTGGATGGACTCCCCTGTGTTTCAGTTTGTGCCCATTGCCTCTGGTTCTGTCACCGGGCGCCTCTGAAAAGAGTCTGGCTCCCTCTTCTTTACACCTTCCTTTCAGGTTTTGATACATTGATAAGATCCCCCAACACCTTCTCTTCTCCAGGCCGAACAGTCCCAGCTCACTCAACCTCTCCTCATAGGAGTGGTGCTCCAGTTCCTTAGTCATCTTAGTGGCCTTTCATTGGACTCTCTCCAGTATGTCCATCTTTCTCTTGTACTGGGGAGCCCAGCACTGGACACAGCGCTCCAGAGGTGGTCACACCAGTGCTGAGTAGAGGGGATAACCTCCCTCAACCTGCTGGCAACAGCTTTCCTAACACAGCCCAGCATACCATTTGCCGCCTTTGTTGCAAGGGCACATTGCTGGCTCATGGTCAAGTTGATGTCCACCAGGACCATCAGGTTGTTTTCTGCAATGCTGCTTTTCAATTACATATCATAAGCACATGCACATATAAGAAGCTGTTAAAAGGCAAACACATTTATACTATATCCAGGAACAAAAAATAGAAACCAGCAAGTTGTATGGCAACCTCCACTGCTTCTGAGGTATTCTGTCTGTATGCAAACAATCCACAGATGTCTGCCCTTGTCTGAACATGCCTTTGAGGTGAGTTTCACATGCCATACATATACCAACACATTCACCTACTACCTACTCATGTCTGCTGTGTAAAGGATTATAATTTCCTTTATAAGAAGAAAAGTCCCTCCTCTTGAAAACAAAGTGTTCAAAGAGTTGACAAAAACTGCACCACTACATCAGAAGAAAGATTAGTAGAAAATTCAGTGAAATAGTACCATTATGAAGTTCCTAGCAAGCTGCAACAATGTAAACAGTATGAGTTTCTACAAATCAGTATATATTGCCAACAGTGGTAGCTATTGTATCCTATTTATCTCTTCATCATAAATATATTACTATTTATTAGTAATATATTACTTTCCATGTAGCAATATTAGAATTTTTTTTTAATAGATTACATTGTAGCTAAACTTCTGGGAATATTTCCATTAGAATTAATTTGTATAAATACTAGCTAACCATAATTTATTGGTGAACATTCTCTCAGGCTTAAAATTTAATACACAAATTCTCAAAAGGAAAGCATTTTAGTCACAGAAAAAAGTGGGATACTTTTGGATCACTTTATTTGACAGTCTTTTTTTTTTCTTTGCAGAATAATTCTGAAGCAGATTTTAGCAAATAAGTGTGGATTTAAAGTCAGTTCTTGTGTGCAGGCAGTACATAAGGCAGAAAAAGAAAGGTACTGTATTTTATACATCTAGCAGATTACATATTAGTTTATACATACCTTTAAAGGACAGGAAGGAGGCACTGGGAGTCAGAAATTGATGTTTAAAAACTCAGAAACTAAACTGACTGCAACCAGATCTCTCATTTGTGATCTATTTCAGGCTACATAGACAACACCTACTTAAGGTATCTAAGTTCAAATACCTTAGTTCCAAGCACCCCATTAAGTACAGAGGAGATTCAGAGCAGCTAAGCAGGGACCTTGGACTGGTGATGAATACTTCCCGGTATTCCTGTATAAGAAAGCCCCTGTATTTCTGTACAAGAAGCGTAATGGTTTCACATGTTTGGATCAGCATAGTCCCAAGCCAGCAAGGAACGTAAGCAATTCCTGAAATCTCAGTGTCTCAGTAGTTGCATTGGCACACGCTTTCCTTAGGTCCAAGTCTTTGGACATAGCTATCCTCCCCCAATAGAAGATTAGCTCCCTACCTCTCCCACATAGCTTCGCAAAGGAATTTAGATAGCACTTTATCTCTCTAAATTTAGACTGCCACTTTAGTTCTCTAAATCCAACTGTGAGACCCTCAGAAAGCCCTGCTTAAGCTGCTACTTAACCTGAAAGGCACTGAAATCATCTCAGCACCAAAATACTCCACCTATGAATTCTTCTAGATGCCCAGATTTCTGATGCTGGATAACAATATCCTGTGCATATCGTGAAGATGCCGAGCAGCTGGGAATGTGAGCATGGCAGATTCTCAAATTAGGCATTCTGCTGCTTGGTTTGTCTGTTGGGACTAATCTCATAGACATCCTTATATGCTAACAATCAAATCAGATTTCAGACGTCCTATTGCCAGAGGACACAATGTTACATTATATCCAAGTAATTCACTTCTAGTTAATTTTTTGGGGAGGTGGGAGACCTGCTTTCAAATTCCTCTTCCAAATCAGGCACACAAGATGGGTAAGAGTCTGAATCTTTTCACTGGGATGTGGTATAAAAGAAAAACATCATTTCTGCCTGTTTTCTCAGATAAACGCCGTTAGAATCTAGGATTACTAACCTAAATCCAAATTCCTCCATATTGCAGAAAGTCATTTCCTTCTGACTACCTTAGCAAGATTGCCGTTCAGCTGCCTTTTCTTTTTCTTCATTGGTCTTTCTTACAGGCTGTCTTGGGTGACTTTTCACTCTCCTAGTGCTTGCTATGGGTCCTATTCTTAGGACCCTGAAGCTTTCCAAGTGCAAGAAATTCCAAATCTAGACTGACAAGTTCACTAGAGAGCAAGTACCTACCAATCAGCATTTCTAAAGCTAATCCCACTTGGAAATTTAAGTTCTTGCTGCTTCATGTCCCATGTGTCTGAACTCTCAGTTCAGTACTGCCTACTCTCAGTTTTATATTGCTGTCCCACTGCGATAAATCATGTCCCTGCAACAGATATGAGATTTATTCCTCTCCAATTTGAATTCAATACTAAACTCTTGCTGCTTTAAATGATATAGAATCAGATGTGGCTCAGGATCACAGTTCTTTGGGACTTGTCAGAAAGAGAAACTGATTTGTTGCAGAACTGTTTACAAGACCATAGCCTCAGCTGTAAGGTCCTTCAGACAAGTATTGTCTTTCATTTGCTTTCAACATACCATGCACACCTGCAGCACTTAAAAAAATGTAGTCATAAAAGCATGGAGAAAACTATTAGAGGATGAAAGGAGGTTGTTAGGAATGACCATAAATAGTGAATTAAAAAAATATTCCGCTGGCCTTAACATGCCATACAGAAAATGGATTTAGCCAGGAAAATCAGCTTTTGTCAGGATTGTCTGGACAATTGGCATCCAGTTAAACTGGAGTCTGCTATATAACCTCTGTAAAAATATGAAATCAAGGATTAGCCTTGATTTCAACTTGCTAGTGATCTAAAAATGTTACTTCACAGGAGAATTTTATACTCAATAGCATCTGAAAATAGAAAAGAAATAAATGAAGACAACTCTATTTATTAACCTTAGAGGAGTTATGAGAATCTGCAGATTTTCTATTTTTAAATGAATTTCAGAGAAAAATGTACACATTTTATTTCTGTAGCTGCACAGGTAAACCCACAGTTAAGAAGAATAATCATTCTTGTTGCAGATTCTCAAGTTGTGCACTTAAAGTGGGTGAACATCAAGTGGAGCAAGAACATCTGGAAGCTAGATAAGATATTTGCATAACATTGGCCCATAACAGCAAATGATGAATATATTTTCAAGTGTGATGATTACAAGCCAGTTTGGTTGAACAATATTTGGAGGAAAAAAAAAAAAAAAGGAAACTGTTATTTTAGAATAACTTTTGGATTTCACAGTTTGCAATATTTAAAGCACATTGGAATCTTATTTCAACTCTAATACATCTTCATGACAAAGAGAACAGCTAAACTTGTTTCATTCTACCTTTCATGTTTTAATCATTCTATAATTTCTTAAATATGTTCTTTTTCAGAATTTATATGCTTATTTTCAGAGCAGAAATTAGACTTTTTTTTTTTTTTTAAATAGGTCTACCAACGTTTTGATATACATCAACTGAACTAGTCCTGTCATGTTGCTTTACAGTTCCCAGTGAGACAGAATAGACAAAACATATTTTGAGATTAAATAATTAACAGAAAGATCTTATGAGAGGTTTTTAAATGCTCTTGCTGCAGGATTTGACAGTTTTGTTTTCATCTAGGATTTGACAGATCATTTTCTTGTTGACTTCATCCTGAAGAAGACAAAATGATTTAAATATTTCCATACTGTGTCATGGGAGAGATTTGCAACTCAACTTGAGATTGGTAAGTAATGTAGCTGACTTTAGTGCCATGCGGTAACTCAGTTAATCAAGCTGGTTTACAGGTCTGACCTATTAGCCTGGATGCAGACTTGAGGTACCACAGCTATACTGTTTTCAGATATTAATTGACAGCTCTGTGTTAGCTATAGCTGTGTGCTGTGCTGAAGGACCATATCAGCACACCTGGAGCTACCTCAGAGGTCTTCAGGATGAAGCCATGTGTTACTCTGTTTTGCACTAGTCAGCATACAACACGTTTTGTGAACATGTGGAAGTTAATCTTGCAAAGCTTTTCAATTTTCTTGGAGAAATTACAGCTATAGGAAGAATCTGTAACGTATATTATTACCACTAGACAAACTGACCCTTTTATTTTCTGTATTTTCCTTACATAACTTCAGCAACATGCTACAAGCCCTTTGCTTACAACATAAAGTGATCTGCTAAACAATAGGATCATTTTAAGCAGAAAGTGATTTTATTTGATCTGGACAAAATGTAATGTTCACAGAAACAACACACTATAAGTTATGAATGTATTTACTATTTTATCCAGGGTTCATTCTTGTTCTAGTTCAGTTTAATAACAAGATATTATTAAATTCAAAAGGCTGAGAAAGAGTCTAGTATAAGCAGTGATGCTCTATTAAAAACCTTGAAGGCAAGAAAATTATTTCTGTAGGGAATTTGCTACTCCTCATTACAAAATTATATTAGGCTTGTCAGGAATGTCCTATACGTTGTTCTGTATTTTATGTTGAGGGAAGAAAAGTCTTCCAGTAAGTGACTTCCGTTATACAAGCAAAACTTCACTGGCATGTGCTGGCAATAATTATGATATCTGAATTGTGAACACATACTATGAAGCATGGCATTTGAAGAAGATAATTTTTCACTATAAATATCACCATCACATATAGCTTATGAAATTTAGAGAAAAAAGAAAAACAACTAAAAAGAGTGAGAGAGAAATGTTCCAAAGATGGAATTGCTTTGTCCAGTTTATATTACCTAAAGATTAAGTAGGTTGGAGGTTCCTCAATAATAAGCGGCTATTATTCAGTCCTTCAGCAGCATCGAGTTTGATATCTAGCACTCTACAACACTGCAGAACAAGAGATGCAAGCTGCATGCTGCTGGAAATAGGAGGGAACCCAGTGTTTAACCCTGGGGTGTTATATAAGAACTGCATCACGGTGCCTGTCCGACTGCTGCTGGCATCAGCCCAAAGGCTGCAGGAGGAACTGCCCACCGCCTTGACATCCCCTGTGAATCCATAGCTAACAGCAACCACCTCCAGAATAAACAGGCCCACTTTGCAAAAAAGAAAGAATCAAAGCAGCCAAGAGTGGAAGTGGGGCAAATGCATTTGATAGTTTATCTTTACTGAACTACATGTAGTGACTTTTTTCCTTAAAATTTAGCTGGTCTTAGTTCCATCACTTCCGTATTTAATTTTTCTCAAGCTTTTACCTAGAAAATGTCAGTAACTTTGCAGATGACATTTTGTTGACAATATTATTAGCCTAGAATATTTTCATTCGAATAATTGCATATGGTGGGTATGGGGAGGTCTCTTTTTCTGTTTTATAGTGTCCCTATTATAGGGTTGCTCTATGTTTAATACAGCTGTTAGATCCTAGAGAAATGTTAATATTAACTTATTTACTGTTCAATGTATCGGTATATTTTTAAGAAACTATCTGTGTCATCGTATGTGAGTATGAGAAATTAGAAAAGCAATAATTTGTCCAAAGTCCCATTGCCTGCTATTTTTATTGTTAGGCTCTTTTCTGTCATGCATTTCCCAACTTGTAAGAAGCAAAATCAGTGGACATACAAAATTATATATCTAGACTTCTATTCCGTTTTGAATAATAGAAGATACTTGAATCTTGGAATAAATACAGTACTGAGAGAAGTGTATTTACATATTAAAGCATGGGGTTATTAAAACTGTACGGAGAAAGACAGGAAGACTGATTTTTTTGTAAATTGTGTTCTAACATATAGGAAAAAGGGTAACAACAAAACAGAAAAAATGTTCTGGTGAAAAGAAAATATCTTTAATGTTGAAAGAAGAATAGCAAACTTAGTTTTATTTGATTATGACCATGAACTCACCAGTTTTGCTTACAGATCTGAGAAGCTAAAATTTAGGATAGTGCTGAACCATACTGTAACGTTAGTATATTGTGTTGATGTTAAGAACATCCTGGCTAAGCTGATGTAGATAGAAACTATTTGGTTTTGTCTAAGATTTATAAGTTCTACTGAAGAAATGGCTCTCCAAAGCCACAGACTATGGCTGAAAAACGTTTCAGGCTTCTGTTTGTCATATACCAATTAAGCCAGTGACAAATGATAGTCAGTAGAAGATGTTCAACCAGAAATCCAAGACTACCACATATTGTTACATCATTTGCCTCCCTGAAGAACCGAAATTACTAAACTGGAAATCCAAAAGCAGGCTTAACCATATATATCATTCAAACACTGTGAGAGTGAAAAGTATCCATCTCCATAACTAGTACCAGGCAGATGAGAAGTAAAAAATATGTTTAAGCTGAGGTGGAAATTAAGTCATCAGATTGAGGGGAATGTCTTAGACTAGAAGCTTGAGTCACACATCACAATACAGGCTCTCTTAGTTGTAATACAGTCCTGCCAAAGAACTGCACTGATAGTTGATCTTTGATGTTTGGATTAGAATAAATATTCAAATTGTATGGGGGGGTTAAATTATACTGTTCCAAACTCCCCTCTTGGCCTCTGATCCCTAAAATGTATCAGCCTACTCCATACAGATTTGTTGCAAGGAGAAAAGCACAATTTGAATCGTTGTCCAAACAAAAGGTGAAACAGTGAACTTTCTTCTAATCTTGCCAGTATTGTTCCCGAGGAACTGCAGTATAAAATTTATCACAAACTCCATGGCTGCCAAGGCTAAGGAAGATGGAAAGATTTGTGGTAATCCAAAATTTTAGATGAATAAAGGGCAGCCCTTGGATATGATCTAGTATCCTGGCCAGAGGCTATAGCATCAATTTTATTTAAATTTTGAGAGTGATTAATATACAGAAAGGCAGTTTACTAATGCTTTACCCATTTGTAGATTAGACAAAGGCTCATTAGCTCACATGAGACAGTTCAGTTTTATTTTTAGCTACAGTATGGCTGGTGCAATGCCTCTTCTTTTAGCATTTTCATTTTGCATTGCCTTCAGTCCTGACATGAAAGTTAACATTAATCTGCCAACTCATTCTGATTGGATTGCTTTGGAAGTCACTCCAAAGTCACAATGGCTAAATGGGATGAAGCTGTAAGACAGAAATGCATTGCAGTTAATACCTCTGCAGTACTGAAGCTAAGCCAAGGCCAGCCCTAATTCCTGAAAGAAAACAAATCCACAATAATCCATCCCGTAATTCTGAACAGAGTGGCACAATGCCAAAAAATATAAAACATGTATTCCTTACTAAAACACTGCATCTTATTCCACCATGGTTTCTCTTGGCCTTTTATTCATGTAGGTTTGAGGTCAGTGAGCAGCATACATGTGAAGGTGTTATCCGTACTGACACTTAGAGCATTCAAGTGTTCTCCTGAAGTAAGAGGACTTGGGGAGAGAATGGTTGCTGGAATATATCATTTCAGTTCCTGTTGCAACAATTAGAAGGTGAAAACAACTCCCAATCCCACAGACACCCCACCCAGAAATCTTCTGAGAATATTTTCTGTCATTTAATCCATCTAATGTCCAGTTGGGTAAAACTACAACTAGTATTGGTTTTTTGTAATCTGGGTCAGATTTTGGTTCTACAAAAAGCAAGGATGATCCCATTCATGTCTAATTAGTCTCAGTTTGGAGATTTTGATTAGGAGCATGCTGATTTTAGCCCAAACCTAGACTGTGTTATCTAGAATTTATTCTCCCTAAAGTGCTTCTGTGATGATAACTTAGTGTGACAAAGAGAACCAGTTTATTAATTTCTATCTTAATCTAAAAACGTGTCCTCATGTAGAAATAAGCCTTAAAAATGTACTGCTAACAGGAAGTGTCCCATAGTAACAGATAAACATGTTGGGATGAGTTAGGTGACTAGAAAGTATTTCTAGAGGTCAGGACTAATTTAGAACTCCTTAGGAGTCCTTTGCAATATCCTTTTTGCAATGTAAGTCTCATACATTATTAAGATAAATTTTTTAAGCCTTATGTTAAGTCAAACTATGAAAGGAAATTTGTTCATTACTTGGCCAGAGCTGAAAAACAAGAACAAAGTGTCAAAGTGCTCCACTTGTTTCTGGACTGGCAGTCCTTGCTGTGAATGAAACCTTGGTAACTACTCTGATGACTTGAAGTTACACATCTTTACAAAGCATGGAAGCATTTCAAGAAATTGACTTTAAGGTGCTTAATAGAATATTAAAAAAAACCCACCTGTTTTCAAGCATTATATATACGTATATAGAAAAATATATTTGTGCGTTATTAATCCAATTTGAATCCCTTTCTTTGTCACTCAGTCACAGAATCATAGAATCATAGATTCATTATGGTTGGAAGAGACCTCAAAGATCATCAAGTCCAACTGTACGCCCAATGCCACCATGCCTACTAAACCATGTCTCGAAGTGCCACATCTAAACGCTTTTTCAACACCTCCACGGATGGTAAGTCCACCACCTCCCTGGGGAGCCTGTTCCAATGTTTAGTCAACTTCGTATTTCTGCTGTCTTCAGTAAGATTGTCATATTGGCATCTTCGCAGCAAAAAAAATCTGTGTGACCTACAGAAATTACCTTATATATGAAGAGTACTTACTGCAACCATTTCAGAAGCCCAGATGAGTCAAGGAGGCAAGACTTCTCCTTGCTTACGCCTTCTGGCATGGCTGTTCAAGGGTGGGTGCACAAGGCTGTAGAGACAAAGACAAGCTTTCCCCTCCCATCATGCTTTAACTTCTGTGATATACTTGACTTCAATGCTCTTGTATATATAACTGGATGGCTGAAGAGTGGTGCATAGCAGTAATATAAGAAGTAT
>NW_009602144.1:0-3466 GCF_000690535.1 Cariama cristata
TCGCTACAGCCTCCTCTCAGGTAGTTGTATAGACCAATAAGGTCTCCCCTCAGCCTCCTCTTCTCCAGACTAACCCCCCCCAGCTCCCTCAGCTGCTTTCCATCAGAATTGTACTCCAGACCCTTCACCACCTTCGTTGCCCTCCCCTGGACTCGCTCCAGCACCTCAAGGTCTGTCTTGTAGTGAGGGGCCCAAATCTGAACACAGCACTCGAGGTGTGGCCTCACCAGTGCCCAGTACAGGGGGATGATCACTTCCCTAGTCCTGCTGGCCAGACTATTCCTGATACAAGCCAGGATGCTGTTGGCCTTCTTGGCCACCTGGGCATACTGCTGGCTCATATCCAGCTGGCTGTTGACCAACAGCCCCAGGTCTTTTTCCACCAGGCAGCTTTTCAGCCACTCGTCCCCAAGCCTGTAGCACTGCATGGGGTTGTTGTGACCCAAGTGCAGGACACAGCACTGAGTCTTGAACCTCGTACAGTTGGCCCCAGCCCATTGATCCAGTCTGTCCAGATCCCTCTGTAGAGCCTTCCTGCCCTCAAGCAGATCAACGCTCCTGCTCAACTCAGTGTTGTCTGCAAACTGACTGAGGGTGCACTGTGATGGTCAAGGGACCCTTTATCATCGAAACATGTCTCAAAACAACTAACTGAAGGAGACTTAATACTTGCTTGTGGTGAGCAGCGTGTTTTCGCTTGGGCACATTTCAGGGAGGCTGACCAGTCAGTCATGCTCCACAAAGGTGGGGAATGGTTCCCTCTGTTAAGTACCCTGAAAGTGCAGAGGTAACTGCCCAGGCGCAACTGCCCAGAGACAGCAACATCCTGTGCCCGTGCCTGATCAAAGCACAAAGCTAACTGAGTCTGGGGGGTACCCTGATACCCCTACTACCTTCTGGAATGTTCCAGAAGGAGCTCATTGTGCATGTGCAGGCATGCAAATGAGTCTCCACCTCCGGGAGGAGTCCAACAAACCCTGACCACATAAAATGGCGACCGGCGCTCGGCCATGTGGCGCTCCACCCTGGACCCCGGCAGACTGACTGACCAACTGACCAAGAGGACTCAGATTCACAGACTGAGAAGACGTTGCTGCATCCATGGGTGGTGATCCTGTCTCTTTGTTTTCTCTCTTTCTTTCTGTCTTTTCTCCTTTCCTCCTTCTATTTCGTATTTTTTATAAGTATAAGAACTTGCCTAGTCTTTTTGTTCCTTCTGCCACGGCTTTAGGGAAATCTTGTAATAAACTTAATTATTCTTTTTCTACCTCTGGAGAGCCTGTGGTTTCTCCCGTGAACCACGCAGAGTATTGTAAAAGATCACCTCTCCCCACCCCCACTGAGTGGGACAGGACAGCTACTGATTCAAGAAGCTCTCAAGCTCACCCTGGGACAGAAGATCACTGTGTTTGTCCCTCATGCAGTAATTACTGTTCTTGAATAAAAAGGGGGGCATTGGCTATCTCCAAGCCATATGTTATGGTATCAAGTGGTGCTGTTGGAACAGGATGATGTCCACCTGAAAACTACCTCAATTGTTAACCCAGCTGTTTTTCTCTTGACCAAATATGTGGAGAACACCCCTGAGCACAATTGTCTACAGACCATTGAGGAAATGTACTCCAGTTGACCTGACCTGAAAGACATTCCATTGGAGAACCTGGATTGGGAATTATACACCAATGGCAGCAGTTTTGTCCGTGATGGAAAACGGATGTCTGGCTATGCAGTAACAACAATCGATGAAATAATAGAAGCCAGAGCTCTACCTTTGAAAATATCTGCCCAAAAAGCAGAATGAATTGCTCTAACAAGAGCATTGGACCTAAGCAAGGGCAAAAGAGTCAATATATGGACAGACTCAAAATATGCCTTTGGGGTAGTACATGCCCATGGAGCTATCTGGAAGGAACGACGACTACTGTCAGCTCAAGGAACAGAAATTAAACACGCCTCTCAAATTTGAAATTTATTAGAATGTATTAAGAAACCAGAGGAGGTTGCCATCATGCACTGCAAGGCACACCAGACTGGAAAAACGGCTCCTGAAAAAGGAAACAGATTGGCTGATAAAGCTGCAAAGGGGGGTGCAGAAACATGCATCTTAGCTATAATACCTGAAAAGAAAATAGTTTTGCCAGGTGTAGTACCTAAATATGATAAAAAGGATTTTAAGCTAATAAAATCCCTTCAAGCTAAAGATCAAATAAAGGATGGGTAATCACACCCACCAAGCAGGTGACTGTTCCACCTTCTTTAATGAGGGAAATTGTTAAGAGGGAGCATGATAAAGCACATTGGGGAACTGAAAATATTCTAAAAATGTATGCAAAACTCTTATCAGTCAGGCAATGACAGAAATTGTTTGAACAATGACTGAAAATGTGAGGTATGTCGCAGGAATAATCCCAATACAGGAAGCCAATTAATTTTTGGAGTAACTACAGGAGGAAGTTCTCCAGGAGATTATTGGCAGATTTTACTGAATTACCTAGGACAGAAGGATATAGATATACTTTAGTTTCAGTTGACACTTTTTCTGGATGGCCAGAAGCCTTTCTGTGTCGCACCAATAAAGCAAGGGAAGTTGGGAAGATTTTATTAAAAGAAACTGTCCTGAGATTTGGTGTTCCCCTGGGCATGTCCTCTGATAGGGGTCACATTTCATTGCAGATGTTATAAGGCAATTAAGCAGAGTCTTGGGACCACCATTCCCCCTGTAGACCACAATCTAGCGGAAGAGTAGAAAGAATGAATTATACACTCAAGTTACAAGTTGGAAAGATATGTCAGGAAATCTCACTTACATGGGTTAAAGCTTTGCCTTTAGCACTTCTCAGGATTTGAATACAACCCCATCGAAATGGATTAAGTCAATATGAAATATTATATGGATGACCTTACCAGACCCCACACATATTGGGCAATACCCACATTGCAGGAGGAATAGATTTGAATAATTATTTAGTATCCCTAGGAAAAACCCTCCAGAAACTGCAGAAGTATGTGTCAGCTGATCAGCCACTGGAACCTGATACACCACCACATTCATTCCAGCCTGGAGACTGGGTGTATGTCAAGTCTCGGAATTTGGAACTGCTCATGGCAAGATGGAAAGGACCGTTCCAGGTTCTGCTGACGACTTACACAGTTGTTAAAATTGCTGGAAAAGGACCCTGGATTCACTATTTGAAAGTCAAGAAAGCCTCTGCACTGTGGCTAGTGGAACAACAATCGCCGTTAAAGCTAAAACTTGGAAAACAGGATGTATGAGCACTTATCTTTAAATTTCGGAGTTACGGTGCAAATTATCTGGGTTACAGGGTGGGACCAAAATATCTACTTGACTGTAATCCAAAATATCACTCACATTTTAAACAAGAGTGACTGTTGGATCTGCACTCACCTACCAACGCACTCTCAACAAGGAATACCGTTCATTGGAATACCAGTATCATCCAATGAA
>NW_009602144.1:3507-6258 GCF_000690535.1 Cariama cristata
GTGGTCAAATCTTTTTAAAAATAAACAAACAAAAAAATTTTACAAGATATTGTCCTACTACAGAAACAAGATGAAAGACAAAGACCTATCATTTGTTTGTATGGGCCAGGAAATGATTCTGTTGACACCTGTAAGTTAAGCACAGGTGAGGACGAATGTGAGAGTTACACACATAACAGGAACAGTAAAACTTTTGTTGGATGTTTCCCAACATGTAAGAAAACTAGATCCTACTGGAGACCCACACTAAGCCACACAGATATGACAAATTACGCTGGCTTCCCCATCCCAGAAGGAAGCAGCTGGTATTGGCTATGTGGAAACACTGCTTGAAAGATATTACCCCCCGGTTGGCAAGGAGCATGCACACTAGGAGCAATAGTTCCTCATGTGACAGTGATGAACAAATTACACACCCAAAGCGGATGGACTCTCAAACTCACCAAAACAATCCTCTCATAGAACGACCCATAGGCTTTCACAGCTTTGTGAGACGGATCATCCCATCATTAGGAGTAAGACAACTAGAAAAAGCCATAATAAATACATCGGCAGCAATGGAAAATATTGAAAACAAAACTATAGATACTATACAGGCACTGCAAGTGGAGGTTTCGAGCGTGTCGAAGGTAGTATTAAAAAACAGAATGGCTTTAGGTCCACTGATGGCTTCACAAGGAGGAGTGTGTACAGTTATAAACACTAGTTGCTGCACACGCATAGATCAGAGTGGAAGAATATCCACTGACTTAGAGGAAATTTGGAAACAGACTAAAATCTTACATGAAGGGACAAGACATAATGGACTTGAATGGACTTGAGTCGAGGACTTGAATGGACTTCAAGTCGAGGACTTGAATTTCCTCAAATGGACTTGAGGAAATTGGGAACAAGCTGACCTAATTTATCTCGGTTAAAGAATTTATTCCTTTGTGTAGCCTTTGTAATAGTTATCTGCATCTTGGCTTGCTTAATGATTCAATGCTATAATTACTGCAATCAGATATGCTTTAGAATAAGATACGGCAAGATAATCTAGAAGGGAGACCTTGAGCCATGGTATATTCTCAACGTTTCAAGAAAAGGGGGGAAATGATGTAAGTGAGAAACAGGTGGACGGGCAGAGGAGAGAAATCACATTCTCAGGCAAAAAGAGCAGCTTGACCTAAGGAATGCAGAATGCGATGAGCGGGGGAACTGCTAAGCCAAAAGTGAGACTCTCAATAGTACTATTGTATGAGCTCGTAAATCTGCATGCTTGCTAACTGCTAAGATCCTTGAAGTGCAACCGAAGACTGATAAAGAGGAACATCCTACCCCAGAACATCATTAGACTGGGCAGGTGCCACCTGAAGTGTCAAGTCAGCAGAAATCAGCACTAACTGGGGGAAAGGTAATGGTGGCAGGGGGAGATCGCGACCTCCAATTCAAATGGCCCCCCCGAAAGAGCTCAAAACCTGGCTTGGGGAGCATGCGCAGTTGATAGAAAGGCTTCATTAGTGCTAACTGAGGATGCATACTGGTTTAGATTAGAAGTGAGAAACTTGTAACCAATCCTAAGTGTGAATAACAATGAATCTGCAGTGTACTATGAATATGCAAATATTTTATTGTATATAATGTATATCTTCATTTGGCTTGACATGCATGTTAGCCAGAATGATCCCCTGTGCATCCAGCGCTGCAATAAAGGAATGCCTGCTTTCTCAAACTGCAAACTGCGTCTTAGAAGGTTCTTCTGACTGACTTTCATGGTAACAATATCAATGGTATTACAGTAAGAATTAGATTAATGAAGAATGAACGTTGATAAAACTGAGTTAAGCGCAGTAGTGATGGAACCAGGACTGACTTCAGCATGCAACAATCCAACACTACACACCATCCTCCTGCTGCACCCAATGTCACCCGCCCACCACGCCACACCAAAGCCCAATCCTGTTCTGGTGACTGAGCGGACTTTGCACCATCCCTTCTGCCCAAACAGGTTGTTATGACAGATGTAGCCCAAAGTGATGGACTGAATGAACTCAATAGACTGTTGACAGAGATGGCCCGTAGCCTGCGGGAATGATATCTCTGTGTGTATATTAAAAGATAGGAAAAGTGGTAGCAATTAATTGGAAATGTATTGGAAGGTGTGGGATCTGGGCACAACATAAATGGTATAGAATAAGAGGTGGATATTGCCCGGGTTTCTGCTGGGATAGAGTTAATTTTTCTGCTTAGTAGCTGGTACAGTGTGTTTTGGATTTAGTGTGTGAATAATATTGATACCATGCTGATGGTTTAGTTGTTGCTAAGTAGTGCCTGTCCTAAGTTAAGGATTTTTCAGTTTGCCATTGCTCTGCCAGCAAGCACGTGCACAAGAAGTTGGGAGGGAGCTCGTCCAGGCCAGTTGCCTCGAACTAGTCAAGGGGCTATTCCATACCATAGAACATCATGGCCAGTATAGAAACTGGGGGGAGATGGCCAGGAGGGGCTGATCACTGCTTGGGGACAGGCCGAGCATCCGTCAGCGGGTGGTGAGCAATTGTGTTGTGCATCACTTGTTCCTCTTGGGTTTTATTCCTCTCTTTCTTTGTTACCTCCCTTTTCATTACAATCATTCTTAGTAGTATGTTTTACTTTATTTCAATTCTTAAACTGTTCTGTTCTTAACCCACGGGTTTTACTTTTTTCTGATTCTCCTCCTCATCCCACTGGGGGTGTCGGGGGGAAAGGAGTCAGCGAGTGGCTGCGTAGTACTTA
>NW_009602144.1:6289-6502 GCF_000690535.1 Cariama cristata
GGCAGCTGGAGTTAAAGCAGGACAACATTCCAGACTGGTCTGGGCAAAAGGGGATTGTCTTATGGCAATATGTACAGACCAAACCTCGGAGCTGGAAGGTATAAAAGGTCAGCTTACCCAAACAGCTTTTGAAGTGGCTCCAACAGCAGCTGGACTCCTGAGGCTTTCATGCTTCCCTGTGTAACTCTCCTGGTTTGGCTAAAACAGGGCTAT
>NW_009602145.1:0-52228 GCF_000690535.1 Cariama cristata
TGGAAAATGTGGGGGCTAAGAGAAATATTAGCGTTGAAGGACAGCAAATCTGTCTGGAAAGCAGAAGACTGGGAAGATTGGTACCAATCATCAGTAAAGCATCTGCCTAAAGAGTTTTTCTAGTCTTAATTTAGTCTAGAAAAGTTCCATTTAACTGGGAGCAAATTTGCTATACTAAAGTGGGGAGAAGGGGTGAGTGGGTAGGGACGTATGAAACTGGAGGAATGTACCGGAATATTAATGTTTAGGTGCCAGTCTGCATCTCTCTTGTTACCTTGATTTGTAAAATTGTAGAGAAATTGTGGGAACAGCTTGATATTTTTTCTTTCAAATTTATAGTAAGATGTAACCTATGAAGACTATCTTCCTCCTCCTGCCTTTACAGTTATTTTAGAGCCATTAGGCTGCCTCTGAATAGGCACAAGGTTCTCAGTGGTTGGAACAGCTTTAGTTAAACAATAAGGGAGAAATCGCATGACTGTACTTGTAAGAGAAAGGGAAGTGTAAATTCTTGTTTGTTGTTCTCAGTAAAGGGAAGTAAAAATATGACCTATAAATTGAAGTCTTCAGGGAACAAAGAACTGCATAATCAATGAGACCTGGTTTGGCAGAAATGCAGGAGTTGCCCAGAGTTACTTGCATTTAAGATGTCAGTTGTAGGGTGAGTTGCCTGTGCAAGCTGTGTTTGGTCATATCAAGGAGCTTGCTTTCACTTGGCACCACCATAATTCTCTTCTGGAAAGACTTGTTTCATCTATTAAGATAAAACCCATTAAAAAGGTATGAGGGCATTGATGTGAGGTCAGCAAAAAGCAGGTCCCCTACTCAAGTACTTCCCTGGAAAAGCTTTAGGACCTTGAGCCCTTTTGTCTACTCACCCTTATCCCCGTCTTGTGCAATCTTATGCTGGCAGAAGATGGTGAATTCAAAACAAATTAATTCTCCCATGAGAAAGTCCTGTAGCATCTTTTTTGTATAATGTATGCCAAGAGAGCTTCAGCTTGGCCTATCTCAGGGTGAAACTTTGATTTAACAGAACAGTGATCCCTTAGCGTTAGGGTTTGAGTGCTTTGCCCCCTGAAGTGGTAGCACAGGGAATCGGGATGCTGTCTGTTGCCACCCAAGAAGTAATATTTGGCTTTTGTTGAAACTGAAGTGAGAGCTGGCTAGTATTCTTGCCCCCATAGATTTCATGCAACTTCTGCCAAGACTACTTTGTTCTGATTCCTCATTTGGTATTCCAGTGGGTCTTTTGTGTTGATTGCAGGCACACCTGTTTTGGAGCATTTTGATCGAAATTTGTTGTTTAATCAAATTTTAATGTATTTTTGCTGCAAGAACTTTTTTGCATTTGTCCTATTGTCTCTTCATGTTGTTCTCTAACTTATGCTGTAACACGCATGTTCAATGGAAGAACCTTGGCATATAGCGGAGGATTGTGCATATACACAAGCAATGACTATGTTGCAGCAATGTGAAATTCCTATAATCTAGAAGGTGGTCCAGGTTCTAAGTGTTGCAAAGATCAATCTTCCTATGTCTATTTGTGGGTTTTTGGTTTTTTGAGGGGGTTTGTTTCTCTTTTTTTTGCTAGTAATCTGCTTCCCTGATTGACTAGTCAAAGAATTAGACTTTTCTTGCCCAAAGGTAATGGGGTAGAAGGGTGAAGTTGGCAGCAAACTTTAATAATGTAAACAATAGTGTAGGTCTTGAGCCTCTGCGGTAAGGAGTTTCTTAAGCCACCGTTGACTTAGCATGTTGCAGGGCTGGGGCTGGAAAGTACCTGCACAACAGTGTCTGAGCAGGTGATAGAGTTTGCGAAGTGTGTTACCTCCCTAGTGACAGCGTGCTCTGGGACAGGATGCTGTGCAAAAGCAAGTGTGGTCTATTGCATAAATCACTGGGCTGGTAGGAGCTGATTTTGTGCTGCTGTGTGGCGTAGATAAATTACTTCATCTCTCTCTTAGTTCCCATGTAAAATGGAGCTGTCAAGCTGCTGTGAAGCCGAGTTCATTAAGGGAAGTAAAAGCACTTTGGGGTCATTGGGTGAGAGGTGCCATTAAAACACTGTTATTTGTACGGCATCACTTGTGAACCCAGGGACAAACTGAACAGGAGGACTTGCCTTTCTGCTTTGCTTCTGCTAGAAAAAAAAAAATTATAAACATGTGTTTCCACCCACCCCCACAAATAAAACAATCCATGCATTTGTAGTGACCCTAACCTGAATAAAAGCCTTGGGAGTGTTTCTTTTAATTAAGCTTTAGCTCCTATTACTGAGTGGTGTTTGGTTGTGTGGGGGTTTTTTGTTTGTTTGTTTGTTTTTCAGGATGAACAGTTAAATTTTAGACCCAGTCCTGGCACAGACTGGGTGTTGGTGTGGATGCTTTGCTCAACTTTAGTACTGAGCTTATTTGGGAGGGACATGGTTTTGCTTTGTGATATTCTCCTCACCCACACCTCATTTAGCTTTTACAAAAGAGTGTCAGAAAACTTGCTTCAGGCAAAAATAGATGAAAGATCTATGCTAGGTCATATCTATATGTATCTCTCACTAAGGGACCCATCTGTAGCAAGTGTTTAGAGAGCAGTATGTTGAAGGGTATGCACGTTCTGCTTCCTCTTGGGTCACTCTTCCTGATTTGATTTTACAACTAATTCTTCTTTTCATGTTGTTGGCAGACTTTCTTAAGCAATACCCTTTTATCTCAAAAGGCTCAGAAAAACACACTGGAATCGGTCTGTACAACGGTTCTTCCTTGCTGAAGTCTGGGCATACCTAGAGGAAATGCAGTTGGTGGACAAGTAGATTGTGTTCGGCAGGGACAGCTAACCTGTCCTGCTGCAACTTTTTATGTAGTAGAGCTCCTTCCTCTCACCTCACTAATAATCTTTCTCTCATGTAATATTTTATACTGAATTGGCACATCTGTTTGAAGAAATCATCTGACAGAGTGAAGAATTACTAGGGACGAGCTTTCAGATCTTCAGATTCTGGTTCTCTATTCTGCCTGTGTTCACAAAACTTAGGGGAACTCACTTTCCATTGGGAAAACACTTCCTCTCTCAAATGTGAATTTTGGTTGGATTTGACCAGTAAGGTCAGAAGTTAGTCGTGGACGCCAGTAGACCAAGGTGGGTGTATAGGATTCGCCTTGATTAGCTTTACCTACTGAAGTGTTTAGTGTCTAGTCCAAGATAATCATTTGAGCCCTAAATCACTGATTATAATCAGTGGTGAGAGGTAGGTGCATGTGAAAAGTCTTCTGAAATTCTTCGCTCTTCCTTAAATGCAGAGGCAGTTCAGACATCTCATCTTGGGTTGTTTAGCCGTTTGAAAGTGGTCAGGTGAATCCTACATCAAGTGGTTCAATGAATCTTATATCCAAAGTGTATCAGGATGAAAAATAGCTGCTGTAATCTTGCAGAACTGGAACTGAGGAGGAACTGAGCCACTTGATGGTGAAGGTGGGAAGGGTGTAAGCAGATAAGAGCACACCTACCTAGCTGGAAGAGTCTTCCTCGGCAGATGAGACTGATACCGTTCTTTGCAAAAGTCAGGACTGCAGTATCTATAAATGAATGAGATTTTCTGAAGTGTTTCTGAAACATCTCAGTTTCTAGGTGTTCAGCTTGAGATGTCTGAAAGTAGAGTGGCAAGTGTGGAAAGTTACAGATGGTAACTTTCTTAGCTCAGGAGACAAAAGCTTTTTAAATTCATATAACTTGAAGGTTCAAAACTGCCAATCACCCTTAAAAATTAATTAGGAACTGGAAACTGTGGTCTTGCCAGTATCACTTCCTGCAGCACCCAAGTTTCCCATCCAAATTCGCTCAGTGAGTGAGAGCTAATCGGCTCACAGCACCAGCTGGCTCTGCTGTGGACAGGAGGGCAGCATTCAGTGTGGGTGACAGCTCTTGGGTCCTGATCCAACAGTGATATCCAGGTTTTCCCCTCTGATTCTTAGGCACTAGGTGTGACCATGTCATAAGGAATGTCCGTTTCAATCCTGCTTTTATGAGCTGAAGTCCTGATGTTCATGTTTAAGACAACAAGGAGTTAAGACTGGTTTGTATTATCTGGTAAGCTTATCTTGGCCAAAAAGGTGGAGGAGGAGGGGAACTTGAGAAGCAGAAATTAAATGTCAGCAGAGCTGTGACAGACTTGCATTCCTGTTTGGCAACTTGCCATGGAGTTAGTCAAAAGCAAAAATTATTGGCACAGTTACAGTGGAACAACCAACTGACCTTTCCTGGCTGAAGGAGTGTTTCTGGTTAACTGTTTAGAAACCAAAAAACTATCTAGTGGATTCACATTTTTCAAAGCAGGGATACAGAAACTTGAAAATTGACTTTGACAAACCCTCTACACATCCTTCCAACTGTTTAAGAAAAAAGGCAAAGACCCAGAGCACTTGACTGCTTTCTGCGGCTGTAGTTCGGTCCTGCATTATCATTGGTAAGTAATGATTGTCTGTGCAGCACTGCTGCTAACGGGCTGTTAATTCTGTGTCACAGTTTGTTCATCTCGGACATGGAGAAAGCAGTACAAAGCGATGGGTGCGAAAGTGCCCCTTTTATCAAACAAGAACAACCCCTGTCAACATGGGGTCAGTAACTACCATAGGCTCCTAATTCCACCCATGTTTGTGATGGTGGAGCCAGCAGAAGGTATTTTGTATGGATGTTGCTCCTCCAGCCATTTGCAATAACCTGCCTAGGCTGGCAGCATAGGTTATGTTATTTGTGGTCTGCCTATGCTGATAGTTTACCCTTTTAATTGAAGATGGTGTATTGCAGCTGCCTTGGTGACTTTTGGTGAGTCTCACAGTAGCGTGAGGATAGAGGAGGTAACAATTTCTGGTTTAGGAAGGTGGGGTGAATGGTGTGAGAAGCAACTTGCTCCTCAGGTGTATAAATCAACCATATAGAAATGGCTATGATTTGGTTTTGGATTACTTAGGCTGGTGGGGTGGTAGAGGCCACTCGGAGGCAGGGGAGCAGCTCCCTTCCTGAACTGGGACTTACCTGTTTGCGGTTGAGAAACTTGTCTATGGGGTGGAGGCTGATGTGATGGCCTTGGTTAGCACTGGGGCAGGCCAGGCACGGGAGGGAAGGGGGCAGGCAGCACGAGCCTTGCCTGGGAAGAGATAGCTGGGGTGCTCTGAAGGAAAAGGAGAAGTGGAAGTTGCCATGTGGGCAATCGAGGAGCCCAGCGCTGTAAAAGAAATGGTAAGGAGATGAAATGTATGTGAGCTATGCCAGAAGTGGTGCGTGAAACGATGAAGTATGGAGGCTGCAGGTTGTACCTAATAACGTAAGAAGTTTTGTGTGTCCTTTTTCCCTTTCTGCTCCCTGTGGACCTGCTTGAGACCTGAACCCCTTCTTCCCACCAGCTCTTTCATTTTTTTGTTACGAAACACATCATTAAATCTTGGGGAAACCATGTCGATGTGACGTCAGTCCTATTGTGACATGCGGAGTTCTCATTGCTGTGATCCCAAGGGGCATTCTCAGAATATTAATCTCCCTTTCCACATGATGTGTGGCTGGCTGTGGGGCCAGGCACCCGTCTGAACAGGAAATAAGCCAAGCAAGGGAATCTGACATCAGTAATTTCATTATTGAGGGTGAGGAGTCACTTCCTGGACTTCCACCAGGGAATCCACCGAGTTTTGTAAACTGTATTTCTAAAGTAGGATGCCCCTTGGGTTAAGTAAAGAAAATGTTTTGCCACACTCGGAATCTGATGGAGTGCCTCTCATGCTCTCTTGTCATGTTTGCACAAGTGTGATTGAAACCTGGTGAGTCGCTACCCTGCGTTCAGGTACGTATGGCTCAGTGTTTCACTGCTGCCGGACAGAGGTTATGCTTGGTGTATTATCTTTGCTCCACCTGAATGCTTAAAACCTGAAAACTGTATTTTAAGTCTTGCATTATGGTTCTGTTGCATTTTCCTTCAGGCCAAAGTTGTGACAAAGCCTAGGAAACAGGGAGCTCAAGGAGACTTACCTGGGTCAACCAGCTGGGTTTTGCCTGGCTGATTTATTAGCGTCGTTATTTATTTACTTAAAGTTTAAGACCTCAATTTTACATTTGTGTTCTGGCTCTGTCATCTGGTTGAGCAGTGCGATATTTGAGTGTGTCAAACTAGCTGTCTTTAAACTGCTGAGAAGATAACAGATGTTGCCTGGTTACGCCAAAGATCTGATCTGTGAAAGAAAGCTCCTTGAATGTGTTTGTCTTCCCATCACCCCTGCTAATGCAGGATAGTAGGTCAGTGTGACTGGCAAGTCATTACCCTCTTAATCCTGACCAGCTGGAAATCTGCCCCATGTTTGGGAACACTAACAACTGCTACTTCAGAGATGAACTGAAAAAATTCCTTCCCTGATTCACATTTAGTGCTCTGTTACTTGTATTTCCTGCAGACTAGGTGGCATCTGCAGCAAAACCATCTGCAAATACTGAGTTCTTGGCACCTTTGGATAGTAGGAACTAATTTTTAGCCACTTGGTTGTTGAAATACCTGTATGAATAAATGCTGTGGATATACGTGCCACCTCTAAAAGACCACCTGTGTCTATGTGTGCTTTCTATGCTGGGTCTAGTTATTTTGAGTTGGTATTTATACATCCTACTTTTTTGTTTTATGTGAGCACTGTTCTGTTGATGGATGATTAATTTGTATAAGCTATTGATGCAAAACCTGTAATTGGTCTTCTCATCATTAGTAGAAGACGTGCCTTGGAGGGCTCCATTATGTAAATTTGTTAGCTGTGCGCTGTAAATTAGAGGTTCTTCCCTCTTCTGCTTTGCTTTCCAGAAGCAGAAGAAAATATTGTTTTCCTCTAAGTGTTTTGAAGAATTCATCTAGAAGAGATGAAAAAAATTACTCTCTTTTTTTGGTGTCTCTTTCTCCTGCTTTCTCCAACCCCACAAAGCATCCATTGTTTCTTAGTTATTCTGGATGGCAGCAATACAAAGCCAGCTATCTGTTCAATCTCCTCTCCATTAATTGTCAAGAATGCAATGACCTAATTATTTTGCCTGCTCTTCAAGAATGTTTTTCCTTGTTCTTTTTCTGTTGTGAAATACTAGAAGTGTTGTGCAAGTAGGTCTGAAATATTGCAATACTGGGGTAAGTTGGTGTAGAAATGCCCTCTGTTCTTTGGATTACGAAGGAGAGGGCTAGGGCAGGAAAGTTTGGAGGGGGTTTTGTTAGGTGTCACCTGGTTTGGGCAGGAAGAAGCGATACAGGTGGTCTGGCAGTTCTGCTTACTTGCAGATGCTGTAACTAGTGGGAAGATGTAAGTGGTTCTCAAAGGGTGCTGGGATGTGAAAATAGAGAGGAATTCCTTTTTCCTCTGCTGTTGTCTGAAGGTTAGATTAACATCATTTTGTGTGCTCTTCAATTTGGAAAAAACCCAAGAGATTTAGATTGTGGGTTCCTTTGCATAGCTGCAGCACTTCGCATAGCTATTGCCAAAAGGCAAATCTCCAGCATCTGAAAAGTGAAAATTTAAAAGAAAGATTGCCTTGCTTGGTTCTCTCTTACCATTTCCCCTCCCAGTCTTTTCTGGCCACTAGTAAAGGCTATTTCCAGAGATTGTAACCCACAGACACGATCATCTATTAAAAATAGTAGCTGGCATTTGGGCCCAGGTGACTTGAGGTCAGGGTGATAGCTTGTGTACCTGTTTTGCGTGATGATTGCTAAGGGATGACTGCTGAAGGCAGCGCAAGTCTTGCAACTTTGGGGGAATTGTTCAGGCACCCCAATCTTTATTGTGAATAGTGGTCTAAATAGGCGGGGAGTTCATTATGAAGTGATAAATGCCCATGCTAGGGGCTGCTGCCAAAACAAATGCGATATGGATATTGGGTATTGCCTTCTGGATGTGTTTCATTATAACTTCTAGTAAAAACAGTATAAATTTATGAGCTTTTTTCTGTTCTTGCTGGAAAAGATTATCTGAAGAGTCTAATTCCTTTGTAGCATGTGTAGGAACGGCTCTCCATTGACTCAGTTTCTGTAAGAACAATAGTAATTGCAGCAAACTTGCAGTTCTACTGGTAGAAAATAAATTTTGCTGCCAGGATGTAGAAAAAATGTCCATCTTTTATAGGTATGTCTGCTTCTGATGTTTGTTTGGGTTTTTTGGGGGTTTTTTTGTTTTTTGTTTTTTGTTTTTTTTTTCCTCCACTTGGTAAAGGGTGCTAGTGGTTTGCTCTTAAAGGAAGATTTTATTGCTGTGAAGTGGGAATTGAAATTTTATCTGTTCCTGCTGCTACCTAGACTTTTTCCTTCAAGGAATGGACTTAGCCCTTCATTTGTCCAGGACACCACCCCCAACTTTTTCCTTTAAGTGAAGCAAGCCTGTTGTTCACACGTGTTATGGAGTCCTGTAATTCCATTAGGAAAAATTTTGAAGGGTCAATAGATTAATTATCTTCAACAAGTCCCTTAGGAAAATTACTATCTCAAAAGTAGCTGGGAGCATGCAAAGATGTACAAGGCCAGCCTGGGCCTTTCTTCCAGAGCACGTCCCTGCTGTTGAGGGTGGGCAGTTGCTGGGCAGTTGCTGGTGGGTGTGAGGCTTTCTAGGGACTGGGAGAACATGTCCAGAACACCACATCACCCAGGGGAAACTCCTACCCAAGTCTTTGCTTATGTTGATGTGCATCCATGCACGAGATGTGCTTTCAGAACCAGGCTACCAATCCTTTGCCAAACCTCTGGAAACTTCTGCTTACAAACATTTGCTGCTTTGGTGGCAAATAGGTGAGACAACAATCCCCTGTTTCTCCTGAATGTATCTGCTGCATCCGTATGTGCTGAACGTTTATTATCTTGGATAATTAGCAAAATCCGCTAAGGCAGACGGGGTACATCTTGCAGCGTGTATTTGTGGGAGTTTGTTCCTTGCTTCTATGTTTGATTTCAGCAAACAAGGGTGCTGCCGGGTGTGGATGAGCATGTAGAGCCTCTGTAAACCTAGAAACCAGCTGTAGACCCTAGACTCACTGAGCCACTGCCTAAGCTCTCAGAATGCAGGGGCATATTGGGGGGAGGATTATCTTGATATTTTTCTCTTTTAATAAGATATTTTACCTTGGGGAGAAAAACCTGGACATATTCTATGATCCCCTCTTCCAGAAGGCAGCAGCTTTATAATTTTGGCCACAAACAAGCGCACGACTAACAAGCAGATGGTAGTGAGTGCCCAAGAAGGCTGTGTCTGGATGGTATTAGGATGAACAATTTGTCATATTCTGGCGCCATAGACTTGTTAATTAGTGTGGGTAACTCCAAGCAGACTAGCATCTCACAACAATCTCATGAAAAATGAGGGAGGGCCAAAAGGCTTCGTGTAGTATCTCCCATACAATCTCTGTGCCCAGATGAGCATCACCTCCCTACTCCTGTGAGGCAAGGAGCTAGATCAGTTAAAAACAGCGAGGAGTCCAGTAGGTTTCAAATGACTGAGTGGACAGGGGTGACAGTCGGCTCGGAGATGGTATTCTTGCCCTCGTTTCATAAGATCCCAGTGTACAGCCTTGATGGGAGCCACCAGAGAACGGAGAAGGGCTGGCAGCTGATTGTTTGGTCCAATCCAGGATTGGTCTTAACAGTGTTTAAGGAAATCATATGTTTAGATATTTTCTTTCTCATTTCCTTCCATAACTCCTAAAGAAGGGAGGTGGGATTCTGTCTTTGAGGAGACCAATTGTCTGTATGCTGGTAACAGAAGTAGCTGATGAAGTGAGCTGCTGGTTGTGCCCTGAACTTTTTGTCTCTTGAAACGTGGCTTGCGATCCTGTCTTAGGCAGTATGTGTAACTCCCTTAACTTTAGCAAAGAGCTCGATGTTTCTCAGAGCATGCTTTGTAGGTCTGCTCTTTTCCTTGACCTTTTTATAGACTACAGGTTTACCAGGAAAATAAAATGATGCCAGGAGTCAGGTCAGTTCTATAACAATTAAGCTGTTAGAAGAGTATGGGTGGATGCATGGATGGGACCAAAAAGCCCAGCACAAGAGCAAGACACCTAATCAAAAGCAGAGACTAAGGGACATCTGGTTATTGTATTCCACAGGCATTTTTGTTAGTTATGCAGCAGGGAAGAAATGGTTTGTGTTCCAAAAAGCTCTAGCAAGGCTTATTTTCACCTCCTCCTCCTCTTTGCATTCTCTACCCGAATAAAAATCTTCAGATCTGCTTTTGAAAAAGCAAATTTTAACCCATGTACAATTTTACGGCTTTTCAATAAAGAGCTTAAAGAATACAAGGGTGTTTCAGACTCTTGAGAGACTGTATTTTCTGTCAGTAATGCAAACAGTCATCACAGATTAATATATAGCTCACAAAGCCTCAGATCTGCCAAAATGAGGTCACTATCAAGGCTCTGGATTTTATAAGTTGTTTATAAAAATCTGTACATGACCTATAGAAAGAAGGGGTGGGGTGTTTTGTTTTTTTTTTACTACCTCTCATTTCTGGTTTGGCTTGAAGTTTTCAGTCTGTAGGGAGAGGCGAAAGGAAGGTCATGGTCCTTAAAAAAAGCAAATGAAACCGCCACCCCCCAGCTTCATCACTAGTCAGATTATTCAAGAAAATAAGTGCGTGGGTCTGAGGATCTAGGAGAACATTCAGCATTGCTGCAAATATTTTGCAACTATGTTCTTTGTTTTCTGAGAAGCTGTAAGAAAAAATGATGGTACTTGATAGAAATGCTGGTTGTACATGACCTCTGGAGGTCATCTGTTCCCAGCCTCCTACTCAAAGTAGAACTGTCACCATTGCTGGCTTGCATCAACCATGGCTTTGCCAAGTCTTGAAAACCTCCAGAGATGGAGATTTGTAACCCAAATGTGGGTCATGCTGCCCTCCTGGTAAGAAAGACTTTTTAAATATGCAACCTGAACTTCCAAGCTGCCGTCTGTGGCTGTTGCTCCGTCTTATGTCATCCAGTACTGCTGAGAAGCATTCATTTGACTCTCATCTTTGCAGCTCCCCTGCAAATTTTAGCTGGCAGCTAATTAGATTACTCCTTAGTCTCCTCCTTGCTGGACTACAAAGGCCTACATCCCTCAGCACTCCTTGTAGGAGTCATTGTAGGCCTCTGGACCCTGCCTTGACATCCCTCTTGAATTGGGAGGCCTGGATGCAGTAGTATTCAATGTACAACCTCACCAGCACTGAGTTTGGGGGAATGATAACTTCCTAGCCAGCCGTGGCCCTCTTAATGTAGCCTAGGACATGGTTTGGTTACTTGCAATGAGAGTTTGGCTTTTTCAACCTGACGCCCGTTGTAACGCGCGGGTCCTTTTTGGCGGGGCTGATCTTCCCATCTGTGCTGATCACTGGATTATTCCACCCCAGGTGCAGGACTGCACACTTCTCCTTATTCAACTTTGTGAGGTTTCTCTTGGTCCAGTCGAGTTTCACAAGATTCATCTGGGTGAAGGTTCTGCTATTTGCCTTTTCAACCATCTCCTCTAACTTGGTATCATGTTCACATTTGCTAGGGGTGCAGCTATACAGGTATCAAGATTGTTGTTAGGATGTTGAGCGTTATAGGCCCTTGTGTTGATGTCTGGGCTGTTGTTCTTGTTACTGGCTGCCAGCTGCATTGAAATAGGTTGAGGAAAACCGGAGCCAAAATAGCAGCACCCAACAGCTAATTACTGTGAATCCTGCAACGAGCACTTAACTGCCTTCACCTTGTAGGCTTCTGAATTACTGAATCCCATTGCAGTGGTGGACAAGGCATGTATGCCGTGGTCAAGGAGCGATGATCCTGCTGTCCTCATCCTTGCCAGAAGCTTGGGCAGGATGCTACAGTGCAGTCACTGCAATCAGGGTGATCCCTGAAGACAGGCAGTGCTACGACAACTCTGGTGGGCAACTCGTGGAGGAAAATTCCTGTTTTAAAACATGTTCCCTGTTGTACTTTGCACAGCAAATTAACCGTGGGATGTTGTTAAAAGAATGAGAGGGAGCCAGAATGAAAACATCTGAAACTTGCTTCCTTCTGAAGAGTGTGACTGGAACACAGTTAATCATTATCTATTTGGTAGTAAGCAAGTACATGTTTGCTGGTAGCAATTAAACTATTGTTTTAAAGATTAATGAGTGGGAGAGACATTGGTTTCACAGTAACAAATAAGCGTCTTTTAGAGCAAAGGCCTTGGGCCAGCATGTGGTGTGCTGGTGCCTTGCTCTGAGCAGCAGCTGTGTGTTCCCGTCATGCTCCAGCTTATGGAGATTGTTCATGCCTTCTGTTGGCGGTAACGCAGAGATACTGAAATAAAGTGGGTGTCAAGACCTTGGCGGCACGGGATGAGATAAGTTCACCTGGATAAATGAGAAGTCAGTTTTGTAAATACTTGAAAATAACTGATATTTGCTGACTGCCGTTTCTAATGGGAAAGTTGCTGGTTGTGTTAGTGACGCCCTTTTCGTGAATTTATCAGCACTTTTGGTCTGGTCCTCTGGTGAGGGAGGCTGGCCGAGGGGAGAAATTCTGTGTCAGGCTTGGCCCCGTAAAACGTACCCTCTGCATCTATTTCTGGCCACCCGGCTTGGCTGTTAGTTGCGTGCACGTGTGCTCATAGGTCAGATGCTGAGCAGTGTCTACCAGGGTATATTAGATGTCAGCTAACCTTGGAAGAATGCTGTAGCTGTGTTGCACCGTGTTTCGGTGTCAGTGATACTGTGCAGTCCCATATAACGAGGTAGGCAAAAACAAAAATTGGAGATTGGATGAAATGAGGAAGAGGAGTATACATCTCAGTTGTTCTTAATGCAGAAGATTCAAGCTATGTGTGGTGGAGTGGGGAAAATCCTCTATTAGGTCAGTTGGGCAAGGGCTCTGGCTACAGAGGGGGATTGGGGCAATAAAAGCTATGTGGACTAAACAGAAAATTGTATTTCATAATTAAAGAGTACAAAGTTTTCTGCTTTGAAAGTGGACGAGCAGACTTGTCTGTACCGGCCTGAAAATCTGTCTGTATGCTGCTGTGCCAATTCCAGAAGAATGACTGCATTTTAAAAAGTGCCTGGTTTTGTTTTCTTCTCTTAGCTTTCCATGGCCTAGCTTTTTTGTTTTCATCACTCTCTTTAGCTAACAACATAATCCAGCTGTTGTGCATGGTTCCCTTCTGTGCAAGGCCCTGTGTAGACTAAGCAGAGGATTGCTCATGAAGGTGCAACTTTTATTCCTCCAAAAGGGATTTGCCAGGACTCAACTCCTTTCAGCAATACATTAATAGCTTGCAGTTATGAACCCTGTCAGTAGCCCTTTAATTTTACATCATTATTGATTTTAAAAGTTGACATATTTTATATCACAGCGCTCCATTTGCTTCTGCGAGTGCTATCGTGTGTCACCTCTGAATCTTGGGGAGCTGGCTGGGAAGTTTGGGGCTGTGTGTATCGGAACTGAGGAGATCAGCGGCGGAGAAGCTGGTGAGAGGAGATGACCTGTGTGGAAGAGCACAGGGTTGATAGTGGTGAAGAGAAAGCTCTCGGCTGTGAGGAGAGGTAGAGAGGAGGGGGCTGAGTGGGCAGAGCAGGACTCTTTGGCTTGCTGCTTGTTGTAGGGAAGGGATTTACTGTTGTGGGGGACTTGTTTGTGGCAGGTTGCTTCTAGAGTACCGGGTTGCAGACGAGGGATGAACGCAGCGGCCGAAAGAGTTGATACTCTGTGTGGATGGCGTGTGACAGAGACTGCTGTGATGGTGGGATTCTCCTTAGCTGAGATCTCTGTGGCTGCTTAATCACATTTCTCAAGGGGTCCCATTTTATATTTAATGCTAACAGGGGAAGGGTCTGCAGTAGTGAAGACATTCAGTTGAGTTTCCTGGCAGAAAGCACTGATCACGAGGCACAATGAGCTCCCGGTCACTGTGGCAGTGGGAACTGAGGCACAGGTTCACCCGTTCCCAAGATGTCAAGGCTTTTTTTTTTTTCAATAAGGGGTTTCAGTGGCCTAACTCCTCCTGACTTTTTTGAAAGAGATGCTCACTTTGATATCAAGTAGACTCCATCACACACAAGCAATGTGGGTGACAGGCAGAGAGCTGACATCCCACTTGCTTCCAACCTCCCTCAGAGATTTTTATCCTCATCCCTAGTACATTCTCCCTCATGCTACTGGAGGCCTAAACCTCTTTCAACTCAAACACCAGTTTGGGCTTGAAAGCAAAATAACCTAGTTTTCAGCCATTCATTTGAATTTTGAATTCTGGTCTTTTGAGAGAAACAGCCACCGTCTAAAATGATGAAGTTCGTATGTGATGTCAGGAGATCGGATGGAGAAGTGAGCTCCTGTTGTTCTCTCTGGTTTTAAAAGCACACGAAGAACATGACTCTTCTCTCTTCCGTCAAACTGAGCGACCTGCAGGCTTGAGATGGAGAGCATGAGAGCAATCTGTCAGTGATGGTGCAGATGTACGTGCTGGAGGGAGTTTTAAATGAAGGCTAATTATTGATTAACTGTACTAACTAAAAACTGTTTGAGTATCCTTTTTCACACTGGCAAAAGCACAAACCTGTTGGTGTTTCTCTAGTGACTAATGTATCATTCTTTACCCTAGCATTTGGCTTTTTTCTTTCCCAGGCTTTCAGTAAGTTGCTTAAAATAAAAGACTGTAGACTGACTTCAGGTAACTGTTGAAGCTAAACTGCTATTTGGACTAACTCTTCTGCTTAAACCTCAAAGCATTTTGTGTTTCAAAACAGTGTTTCCAAAGTGCCATTGCAGAGTAGCATTCAACAAATACAGCTGGGAGAGAGTATTTAAATACGGTTGTGTTTCGGTTTTCCATTTGCCCACACAGTTACGGGGCATGAAGCTGAACGTGGCCAGAGTTATGGGCCTGCCTGTTAACAGCTTCAGCTCTTGATGGCCTACAGATCCAGGTGCAAGCAGAAATCTAGCTGAATTGTTAATTTAGCTTCTGGGTTTTTTATCATAAAGAACATTTTTCTGCTCTGCAGCCAATTGTGCCTTTAGATGCTTCATCAGAAGAGCTACTAGTACACAAAATGTTGTTACTAAATGGGGATTTAGTAACTCAGCTCCTAATGCTGCGCAGACTTTTTGCTGGGTTAGGTGACCCGGATATCTGTGCCAACAGAAACTTTCAAGTGCTGATGCCGTTACGGTGAGAAAACTGTACTTCTGTGCTCGCATTGCCCCCGGGATCTGGTTTTACTAGAGTTTCAGAAGCGGTTACTTGCTGGTGCAGTTCTGTCTGTGCTAGGAATGGGTCACCAGTCTGTTTTCGTGCATTTTTAAGTTGTTTCTTGCGCGGGCAAGCCTGCTCCTGCAGCAGAGCAACCATGGAGCTGAAGCCTTCACTGGGGCTAGGCTTTGATGGCCTTATTGCCTGGGAGGTATTGGGACCTGGCTCCCTCTCTTAGGGTCTTCCAGGAAAATCAGTCCTGCTCTTCCTCTCAGCATCCTCAGCACTGTTCTGCAGTACTTGGTGCAGGCTCTTTACTGGAGTCTTGCATTTTGTTTCACTTTTTAAAATCCCATCTCAAACTATTTTTCTGGAAAACTTTTCGCCTTTGTTTGTGTTTGATCCCTTTACTAGCATAGGTCAAACTTATTGGGGGGAGGGGGAAGTTGTGAATTTTCAAAGAATTCAACAGAGGATATTCTGGGGGCTAAGATTCAGGCTTCTTGTTGTGCCCTTTGTTGGAAGCTTAGGCTGAGCCTTGTTTAAAGATCCACAGATGGCTTTCCTGTGCTTGGTGGGTACCATGGTTTAGGTTAGTTAGGGGTTTAAATTAAAACATTCTTTAGTTGGTCTTATTCTGAATTTATAAAATGCGTTAATACATTTGAAACAGGCAGCTGGTGACTGGGGGGTGGGGGTGAGGTGATGAAATGTGTGTTGTTTTTTTTTTTCTTAGACTTTCTAAGAGACCATATTAATGATGAATTTACACCAGGATGCTGTTCATCCACTAATACTGGATGTGCAGTTCTGCATGGAAATTAACACTTTAATGCCCTTGGCTCTTCATGAAGGCTTTAGGTAGGGTGGTGTGGTCTCAGCTGCCTGAAAGCAGCAAAGGGCATGGTTAGATGAGTTTCTCTTTTGTGGAAAACACCAGCAGCCACTTCAGAAGGAAGTGCATCAAGGACCTTGGTTAGAAGGAAATTACTGCACTGATTGTGATGACTTTGATTTCCTTCCCCAGGTAGTAGCTGAAGGACCTCTGACATATAACTCCTATTTTTCCACGGTAACTTTGGGGTGAAGAACCTCTCTGTGTGATAGGGGGAAGGAAGTAAGAAGAGCTTGCTGCTATTTCAGGACACCATGAGGGAAACTTGGTGTGCTTTATTTCCTTTTGAGACTTGTGTTTAAATTAGGAGTCCATCTCCCCTGCCAAGGGGCAGGGAGGGAAGGGTTTTTTCCATTACCTTTACAAACAACTGTGGCGTCTCAAGTGTGGAGGTATTTGATGCAGCTGGTGTTGAGGAGGTGTAGCCAACTGTTTGCTGGAGAAATGCACTGTTATTCTACTTATTTCCATTTTCTATCAGAGATTTTTAGCCACTTCCCAAATGACGACCATTTCTTCACACTAAAACTTCTTCCTTTATTCACAAGACTTCATCTTCCTCAATTTAGTATTCTGTATGTCAGAGTCCTTTCCCCTGTTTCAGCCTCAGACTCCTCTGTGTATCACGACATGTAAAGTTTTATTCATTGTTTTGTTCTGTCAGTCGCGTCTGGTCAGAGACATTTCCCATAGGTATAAACTGGGTAATTCCAATTTATTTTTAAAAATCATTGAAGTGTAAACAAAATCTGTCTTAGTGCTGGATATTCAATTAATTGAATGTGAAGCTCACATTTGAAGGGTGGTGTTTCAGTGCAGAACAGCTCAAAAATACTCCTTTAAATAGAAATGTATGAAATATATAATGTAGAAAAGTTCAGGTGAAGATTTTACTTTTGAGCTAAACAAGGTATTTGTGCGTCAACCTCAAAAGGGCTCTAGAGCAGTCAAGTGCTGGTATAGTTAAGAGACAGCAAATGAACACAAAAGCTTCAGAAATTAAAAATTTCTGATTGAAGGATAACAATGTGAAATCTGTGTGTTTGAAAGCCTGAATGTTAAAATTGCTAGTCATCCAGTGATAACTATAGAAAGAGAGGACATCTTTATCTTATTTAAAAAACAAAACCGAAAAACAATCAACCAACCAACCTAAACCCAACCAACACCAGTAATTTGTTTATGGATATTCTTTGTTTATTTGTTGTAGAGTCACCTATTTTGAACATTTAAGATTTGTCACTGGTACTAAAGTGCAACACTGCAGTCTGCTGAACTCTGTGATGACTTTTATCACTGTGGTACTGCTGAAACCTGCATTATTTCTGCTTTCTTGGCTCTTCTCCCTTTTTGGGTTAAATAGGCAAGGGCTTGCTGCTGTGTTAGGGACCCTGGAGGGCTGATGCTCAGCTGTGAAAAATGGAGGTGGCTCCAGCCTGCAAGATGGGTTGTGAGCATTTTACTTGAGGACTGTTCAGAGTGGGATTTGGCTATCGTGAGGGCCTTGTTAAAACCTTCAGGAGAGATGAAGGTGGTCTGTAAATGCAGTGTCTCAGAGGCTTTTTTTTTGGTCCAGAATAAGAGAGATCACAGCTCATTGATTAGATGTCTTCTAAGCTGTGCTTTGCTGGGAAGATTGTGGGTTGTTTTGCAGGAGTCTTTGCTCTCACAGCAAGAACCATGTAGTTCACCAGAAGACCCTGTTCTCCCCTGCTTCCATGTAGACACTTGAAAATGCTTCCTTCAAGCTCAGACTTTGTGTTATTTTGCTGAAAAGAAGCAGCAGTTTCCAAAGGACATAGCAGGGCCTTTATCTGTGTTTTTACATGCATTGCAAATTCCCGTGGTTACCCTTGTGTCTGTGTGGCAGGGACTTGCTGCGCCAGTTGTGTCCCAGCGATAGCAAAGTAGAAGAACATCCAAAGAATTAGCAGCCACCTTCTCAGAAAACTTGTTTATGCTTTATAGCAATGTAATACTTGCAAAACATTTCCTCAGTGTAATTAATGGTGCACCAGATAAAAAATCCACCCTGACTAAACTCAGGGAGTGCCGTTCATGATGTATTCTTGACATGCTACAAGTCTGCTGTTAATGTTTTGTTTTGTTTGTCGGTGATGAAACCTATGTCATTTATCTCTCAGCCAGGTGCTTATTTGTAGGTCATTAGCTGTGTGGTTTTTTGAGTACTAACACCATGAGACAGGTTCTTTGCAAATTACCTGTTTGAGTGGGAACTGCTGTCTTAGCAGTACTTACTCCAGTGAGGAAATAATGTGTCACTTCCAAGTAAAAGGCTGGGAAACAGTAATGCTGGCATGGTGTTTTTAAAGTCCCGGGATTAGTGTGGTAGATCATCTAACTGTGACTGTGAGGGTTCCTTTGTCTCTGATCCCAACTTCTCTTTTTTTAGGCACAGCTGGAAGCTCAGAGGGCGACTCAGGATTTTCAGAGGGCCACTGAAGTGCTGCGTGCTGCAAAAGAGACCATTTCACTTGCTGAGCAGAGGCTACTGGAAGATGACAAACGTCAGTTTGACTCTGCCTGGCAAGAGATGCTCAACCATGCTACTCAGAGGGTAACACAAACCTTCCCCAGCATCTGTCTTTTCCATATTTTGTGTTCTCTTGTGGTGTATGAGGCTTAGTTTCTGAAAGACCAAATTTTTGTATTGGTCCAGATACATGACATGTAGGAAATGAAACTACAGAAAATTATGAAGCCTAAGGTTAAATGATTTGGGCCTTGGGCTGCTACTGGGACAACTATAGTTCTCTTATCTGGCTGGGCTAGTAGCTAGTGGAGTAGCTCTCTAAAGAAAAAAAAAAAATTACCACTTATATGATAGGGATAAGCAACGTCTTCAGGCATATCTGCATTTGGAGTTATGCTAGAATAATTGCATAGGGATGGCTATTTCTGAATACACATGTTACGGAAACTCTTACTTTGGAAAAACAGGGACGTGGTCCAATTTTAGTATGATCTGTTCTTAGTATGGAGTAAGTTGAACAAGGCACTTTGCTTTGGAAACGTGTGTTTGAATGTAGAATTACTCAAAAACGTGTGTTGCGTTTTAAGCTTGCACACTGCTCTATCCTGAATTAACTTTCAAATGCAGACAAGGTCTTACCTCCTTTGTAAAGTCTTTTTAAATCTACAAAAGAGATACACCATCTAACAATGAAAGATGGTATTCATTTTAGCAGCTGTCAAGAAGAATTTTCCTGTCATTTGCCATGTCTCTCTCTTCCTGTTTAAAAAAAAAAAAAGGGCAGAGAGGTTTTTTTTTTTGACATGAAAGAACCAAAAATCGAAGTTAAAACCCTTTGTTCTGTCAGGGTTCCCTTAATATGCCAGTGAAGGTGAACTTGCAATTCCAAATACGCTAGCGTGCCATACAATGTTTGCATTGTCTTGCAGTCCTCAATGCAGTAGCTCTGTTCTCTTGCAGAAGCTTCTCAGTTATAAGAAAGCCTCTATTTCAGAGTGAATTGTAAAAACCAGCTGCCTGATGAAGAAACAGGGAACAAAGGATGTTGGCTGTGTGTAGGGGAGAGATGGAAAACCTGGTATATATTAAGAAAGAGAAGACAAACCCCAGGGTATTGTTTGTGTCATTGTCCCTGTTATCGTTAGGTATTTGCAGACCTGGTAACTTCTGTGTTTCTGAAGGGAGACCCACCTTTGCAGTGCGTGCGCGCCAGGACAACAACAGCTGTCAGATTCCCTAGTTGTTATCCCTGTTCAGTAGGAGCAAAGTCCAGCAATGCATACACCATTTTTGATTCTCAGAATAGACAGGTGAGAAAACTGGAAGTATCTAAGGAGTTGCTTAGAGTTCCTGACTGCTAAACTGCTGAGATCTGGTGGAGACTGCTAGCAACCACCTATCAGCCGCCTCTCTCTAGCTGGCATAACGACAATTTGTATTGGGGTGGGTGAGAAAAGAAATGCTTAGCAGTTTAGAGAGTTCAAATGGATTCCTCTTTTCCTTGGATATTCCAAGGGGATCTCTGTGTCCTTTTACAACCCTTAATCCTTCCCTGACAGTCTGCAAGAGGAAAACACCTGAGATAGGCAAACCCAGTGATTTAGAGCAGAAGATGGCTGCTGACAGTGTTTAATGGAGTCATGCTGGTGGTGTTGATACTTATCATCACTGAATGCAGAATATCTACTTGTCAGAGGACTGGTTCAAACCATGTCTCTGATAGTTACAGCTGAACAGTAAATAGGAACCTTAGGTTTATTTACTGCAGTTGTAAAATCTCCTAGGCACAGACTTGAGCCATCAGCTGCTCTATACAATCCTTGAATGGAAAGCACATTACCCAGCTCTTCCTGGTGCTTAAAATAGTCTGGGTAAGCTCAGTTCCCAGAAAAGCACCTATCTGCACCTTTCTGAGGTACAGCAGATTTTGAAAGAGTTACGTGGCAGTTTGTCTTCTGATTTTCATTGGCCCAGACTTGATTGTATAGAGCAGCTGATGGCTCCTTGAATGGAAAGCACATTACCCAGCTCTTCCTGGTGCTTAAAATAGTCTGGGTAAGCTCAGTTCCCAGAAAAGCACCTATCTGCACCTTTCTGAGGTACAGCAGATTTTGAAAGAGTTACGTGGCAGTTTGTCTTCTGATTTTCATTGGCCATACTGGAGGTCTTAATGCTAAGGCCAGAGCCAAGAAGGGTGAAAATGCTGTTGGAAGTCCTGGCTAAACAGTTTGGAGTGCTTGACTGAGTTTTATTAACTTCTTTAGGAGCAGAGTGAATAATTCCTTGTTTTCAATGCATGCAATTAGTGAAGTGCTTAGTGTTCAGTGAGGTAAACAGAATAACTGAGGTCTCAAGGAGAAGAAAACATCATCATTCCCTACCAAGCTGTGACTGAAAACAGGTTGGAGGACAAGATGTACTAGAACAAAAGTTCTCCTTGACTGCCACGGTGTTGCTGTTAACTCAGATCAGTAACTATTAATTACATTAAAAATTACCAATGGAAAAAACTGTTTCTGAGGGTGAAGGATAAGGGTTAAGAAATAGAATTCCTCTACTTCCACATATAAAATCACTCTTGGAGAAAGTTTTTGCACTGTAGTTGGTTGGGTTTGCTAGCTTTTTTGCATGCATTTATAAATTACGCTTGTACTGGGCAGAAAATAATCTTGCACTGGGCGTTGTACAGCAATGAATCAAGTGCAGGAAAGCACCTCTGTGCCAAATGTTAGAATTGGGCTACTAATTCACTTGTTTCTCTATTGATAGAAATGTCAGGCAAGAGTAAAGTGTTTTTATTTGCTATTCTTAGGCAGACATAGCAGGTTCTATTGAATTAACCTGAAATTTGGAACAAAACCTGAGCCCTGTAGCAGCTTGGTAGCTGACAAACGATGCAAACAGAGAGCATAAAGGAAAAGGGAAGGCAAGAGAACAAATGAGATGTTTATTTTTCTTACAGGCGTGTATGGAAATACTGCCTGGTTACTTTTGCACTTGACCCAATGGATGTGGACAAGGACAACCAAATGGGAAATGCTGTTTGCAGACCCTCTCTGGGAGGAAATGGAAATAAGGGTTGCATGTTGTAATTGCTTTTTGATTTCTTCATAGACTGAAAAAACTATTAACACTATTTTTAATGTGACAGTCTTAGCGGGTTACTGCAAACAAGGCTTTTGTAGCTACTGATATAGAAAATCGTATAATTAAACTGATGCAAAATGGGAGAGTTTCTGAAATTTTGCTTATCCTGCGTGGGCTGGAAGCGTAACATGTGGAAGATGTTTTTATTTGCGGAGCAGATAGGACCACCATGAATAGGTACAGGGAGTGCAGGCTGCCACTCGGCAACTTTTTTTCACCTTGCTGTTTGAGTTATGTTTCCAAAGGAGGCTAGGTGTCTAAATAGGAGCTGGATGCCTGCCTGCCTGCCTGTGAAGATGTAACTAATCCCTGTAAATGTCTGTGCTTGAGCAATGTGTTGATCAGAGTGAAGCATGGAACTGTGATGCGATCCTGCAAGTCAGGCAGCTGTTTTACCTGCCTCTACTCTTAACTTGATGTGTATTTTTGGGTAAATTAATGTGCTTTTTTTCCTAGATGTCCATTTCTCCACAGATCTGAGATAAGTGTAATGACACTTAGGCTGGGCTTTAGCTCATCGGTTTCAGGTGTCTGGAACATTACTTTGTGTGTCCCAGTTACTTGCCTAAACTTCCATTATAGTCAAAGGAGGTCTGATCAGTAAGTTGATGATGTCTGGAGAACAATTCATGTGACCAGAGGGGCAAGTTCATTGTAATATGGATTCTCTGATGATTATAATGGAAATGTAGTCACCTAGCTTGCATGTAAACAGGTTTGATGAGTTCTTAAGCTGCCTGGAGAAGAAAAGTACTGTTCATTGTTGACCACTGGCTTACCAGGTTTTTGGTAACTGCAGTTTGTCTTTAAAATTTGGAGCAAATGTTTTTGCGAAGTGGAAGCGTGTTGCCTATCTGCTAGTACCTTGAATTATCATGCTGCAGTTTGGGGTGCAGAGAGCAGGGCTATAAAAGGGCCAAAAGATGGAGAATTTTGGAGGGATGAAGGAGAGAGATCTTCACTTTTATCCTCCTGTTGAAAATCCTTCATAAATGTGTACAAAAGGAAAGTACTGACAGATGTGTTACCTCAAGCTTGAGACAAGCCGGAGCAGAAAGGAAGATCCTTCATGAATTTAAAGAGAAATTGCGAATTTCTAATTGCTGATGCAATCTGCAATCTTAAAAAGCTTCTGCTTTTACAGTCTTTCCTGAGATACGTTCCGTTCGTAAATTCTGGCAGGGAGAAGAAATGCTTTGGATCTTGATCATGAGACGTTTTAAAAAAGAAGGGGTGAGGGGAAAGCGAAGAGGGAGGAGGCATGCTCCCTCTTGGTTTAATTTGGCTTGTGAAGCTCCCTTTGATATTATACTGTGAAGTACCATCTGTCAGTGTAAAATGCGTGGGTGCTTTCGCGATGTGGAGAAGAGAGATACTTCCTGCAGATAGAAATACTTGGAGAAAAAGAGAGGAAAAGTCTGTGAAAGAAACACAAAAACATCCACATCCTTCCCTGCCCTAACCTGTCTGTCACTTCACCCTGAAAATGCAGGGTTAAATGCAATCCCTTGTATTGTTGATTCTATCCTCCTGGTTTACTGATCTTGCGTTGTCTCTTACCTCTTATTTCTAATTCTTTCCCTAGAAGAGCCATCAATTTAATTTTTTGAGAAAGAAACAGTTGTCCAGAGTAATTCTCTGGCTTAGATGGTCAGCTTTGCTTAATTTCACTGATAAATTTTTCTTTTGCATCTGTTGTTACTGAAATTTTGCCTGGAGTCTATCTTTTGGCTTCAGATCATGCAAATCTTTTGGGGGAACAAATCTACTTGTACAGACTTAGTTACTAAAAGAATATACTCTACAGTGACCTGCCTTTCCCTGGCATCTGCCTTGGAAACAGAGGGTAGGGAAGGAGAGAAGAAGAACTGATTGATAATTGTGTTGGGTTTTTTTGTTTGGTTGTTGGTTTGGTTTTTTTTCCCAGTAGTTGTCTTTTGTAGCCTGCACTACCTGGGAGAATGAGTTTTGCCTGGAATAGGTGATCTAGTAATTAAGGACAGGTATGGGCCACAGAAATGTCCAGTGAAAGTGTAAGCATCCTAGAAGTTCACCCGCTCTTGATGTTTTTGTGTAAGAGTACATCCCCTGCTCGCCCCAAGGGTATGAACGGCAGGTACAATGTAAGGAGGAGAGGTGTGTCTTGAGCAGTGTTAATTTGAAGAGGTGTCATCCTCGCTTTTATCTCTGCCTTTTTCTAAGTGATGCTGTTGCATCTGTGATGGCTTAGGAGCATCAACAAGGTGACGTTGGTGGTAGAAGCACGATGACCTTTATTAGACAAAACAGCTTATACGGTAACTGTGACCAAAAGCTTGATTACAACTCCATAGAAGACTGCTTTTTCCCCAGCTGTATTATTAGGTCTGATTAAAAGGACTTCTTTCCCACACAAGCCTTGCTGGTCATCATCTAAGACCTTTTTAAAAGGTTGAGGGATTTCCCTAGCTGGTCTTACATTGAACCTCCCAGATGTAGAAGTGGCAGTGTGGTTTGCAGTCTGTTTCTCTCCACCTGCCCTGATGGACAGCTTCTCTATTTAAAGGCTGTTTGGCTTTTGTGGAGGTGTGGATGATCTTTTTGTTTCTTCTTGGCTGAATGAAATGCTTAAATGCATCTTGGCAGGTGATGGATCTCCACAGAGATACCTCACAGTCTTCTAGGTATTGTCCTCAGCCTCGAGTGTGCTCCTTGAGCCGCTGTCCTGGGGGAAGGGGACAGGCTGTCTCTGGCCTCTCCACAGACTTGTGCGGGTAACGTCAGCGCGATGACAGAACACCCATAGGAAAACAAGGCAGTGGGGGGAGATGGTTTTCCTTACATCACAGTGATTTCTCAAAAGGGTGAAGTATACAACCTTTTTTTTTTTTTTTATTCTTTCTGGAAAGGGTAGTGAACGTGGGTGTATATATGGCTGACAGCAAATTCCATATTTTGTCAGATATTTTGCGGTGTTTACAATCTGTCGTCCTCAAATCCCAGTTCTGCAGGGTTCAGCGTTTCTGTGATGTTTGATATGAAAGATGTGCAAAACCAACATGATACTGGACACCTGACCTGTGTTATGACCCTGATGCTGGTAGTAGTTATCATGTGGTTCATCCCAGATATCAAAGTTGATACTAATTTTGCCCCAAGAACGGATATGAGGGATTGACATTTAACTGAGCATTGGCAAATTCCAGCCGCTCCATTATTTTGTAGCTTCCAGCATTTTTAAATTGCAGTTTCCTTGCCACACTACAAAGAAGGCAAACCAACTTCTTAGCGGTCTTTGGAGACTGTGTTTTAATTTAAGACACTTCCATGCTAAACCCAGCCTTGTCTGACACATTTCACTAGGGAAAGTCATTGCATCAACCTAACTTTCGAACATTTGTTCAAGATAGGAGGCTGCAGCTTGTTTTCAGGATGCAGGAGAGACCCTGTTATGAATCTGATAGATATTTTCTCTTTGACCTTTCTTTGAAAGTGGGTGCCTTATTTATATATAAAATTGTTGAAGGGTGTTGGAGTTGAGTATTTTATTTCTAATCAAAAGAGACTTTGTGAAACCTTTCTTTCTCATCGTTTAAAGTTCTGTAGCAGCTTCTTTGTTTAATAATAAGTGGTGTGTGCAGATGAGAAAAATGTGGCCTCCAGTTGTAGCAGGAAGAGCTTCTAGCTGATGCTGATGCAGTTCAGCTTTGGCATGTAGCCGTTTCACACTTCCATTGAGGAATCAGAAAGGACAACACGACAGTTTTCCTGAGAGGAGCAGCGCTCCAAGCCAGTCCAAGTTGACTGTGCTCTTTTCCCTGTTCAGTTCAACCTGAGGGCTGGGACACTTAAAAGAAAGTAGAACTTTGTGAGTGAGGTTATTTAAAATCAAGGTATCTTGAATATTCTCCCTCTCTGAATCTGAGAGCTCAGATGCACATTCTGGTGGTGGGACCAGTTGGAGCAAACTTGCTTGAAGTTGTGGAGTAGTTGGTTTCACAGCTGAGACATTTCGAAATCCAATACTGGAGAAAATCAAGTTCTGCCATTTTTTGTATGGATACTTCCATAGCTGCAAGAGAGGGAGCCTGAGAACTGCCTGCTTTCTCCTCATTGCCAAACCAATGGGGAGATGTCACCACTTTTCTTACTTTAAACAAATCGGTTACCTCCCTGTCTGGATCTTGACTGTAAGTGCATTAAAGAAAACAAATTTTCTGACTTACACCTCTGACACCTCAAATTTACACAATAAAAGTATCCTGGATAGAATTATTGGCAAAGCGTGACCACGGGATACCAGCAGAGCAACCAATTTACTTTTCCTGTTGCTTTTGTAGACTCCCGATTTCTGCAAAATGTCACGGCAGTGGGCGTTTATAAAGGTTTGAAGAAATGATTGCTGGGAAGAATTTGCAAGCTTGTGGGCAGGGCTGCAGCCCAACTGGATGGGGAAGGTCCAGACTGGCCATGGAGAGCGGCTGATGTGCTGGGCCTGGGACTGCTGTACCTTAAGCATCTGTGGACCCGGATAGTGGGCTGGTCATCAGCTCACGGCTCAAACCTCTGTGCATTTTTGGTGTTGAAAGCATGATTTGAGGCCAGTCAGCTGTTTTAAGAGAAAAGTTGGCTTCCTGGCCTTCTGCAAACAGGCTGTCATCCGACGTGCTGTTTTCTGGTGACTGGTGATTCAGGCTGAACTGCATTTCAGTCCTCCCACCGCTGTGGTTGGTTTTCAGCCCTTTCCAGAGTGATGGGACTGCGGCCGGGGGCTGAGCAGCCTGTCGGCTTCCTGCTGGGAAAGGCAGGCTCCCATGAGAGAAGCAGGAGGGAACAGAAATGACACTGTTAAATGTAACTGTGACTTCTGTTAGTGCTGCTCTGCTCCTGAATATCTAACTGGGTTAAAAAAATGGATGATCCCCAAATTTGAGGCTGTTCTGAACACCTGTAAGAGACACTATGCAGGAAACTGCAACACCTCTGTCATAATGAACACGGTGTTTGGAAATCTGACATATTGCTGCTCCTTTCAGGAAAGACTTTTCAGTAGGTTCATTGAAAGTAATTTTTTCTATACCCTCACTTTCCTAACATGAGCTGATTGGAGAGATTATGAAGATGCTGGTGGTTAAAATAAGAAATGGATCGTTGTGTCTTGCCACTCAACCTGTTTTTTACTTCTTGAAGGTCATGGAGGCAGAACAGACCAAAACGAGAAGTGAATTGGTTCACAAAGAGACTGCAGCCAAATACAATGCCGCTATGGGAAGGATGAAACAACTGGAGAAGAAGCTGAAAAGAGCCATCAATAAATCAAAGTACGTTTTACATTTGGAGATGAGTTTAGTGGCGAAATCTGCTTGGGGGAAATATCGATTCAGTGGGGTTTCTCAAACTTGTAAAAGTGTATTGTCTTTTGTACCTCTCCCTTTGGGCTCCTGTCGGCATACAACAGCCTCACAGCACAATTGGTATTGGTCTTTGTCCTTGCATTTGTTGTTCTTCTAAGTGTCTTTTGAAGCACTTGACTTGATAGACTGGTGAACTAAGTGGGATAAGAAACCTCTTCTAGGCATATTCTTGGTGTTGTTCTAGTGCGCTGAACGCTTTGGCGTGTGACTTGAGGAACATGCTCATGGGATTCACGTAGATGCTGCCTAGAGAGCTGCAGAGCTCTGTGCCTAGATGTTTTGCAGCTTAGGATTGTTTGCAGTTTAGTTCTCATTTTTTAGTTAGGAGATTAACAAAGCAAGTGACAGCAAGCTGAAAGGTGCGAGACTGCATCAGCGTAGCATGCTGTACATCAGACTTGTTTACTTCCTAATGCTGCCATAGCAAAGCTGTGCGAGAGCTGTTCTTGGGGAAGGAAACACACTTCAGAGAGCATAGCTAAGCAGCAAGCATCCTTAATAAACATGTCTGCATTTGATGTGCAGTTTTGCTCGGTTGTGGAGAAGTGAAACAGCTTTTTGCTCAGAACCTGTTTAAAATTTTGGCCCTATTTACAACCAATTCTTAATCCTCTTTATCTTTCACAGTCATTTTCTTTATATCTCCAGACTGTAGCTTGTCTAAACAATCTGCTTGCTGCATTTAACTTTTAATCCTTCCATCTAAAAATGACTTCTTGGTGAAATCGGTCAGCTAAAAATCTATTTTGATTGGTGTTTGCTGAATTCAAGAAAGGATTAGTACTTCTCAAGGAAGATTCAAGCATGCTTGCTGAGACAGCGTAGCAGCATGGCTTCCTAGAATGAGCTGCATGCTGTTTGTCTAGCACTGCACAGGGACTATAAAAAACATCATCGGATCACTAAATGACAGATTTCTCTGGGTAAGAGCAATATCTGAGATGTGGTTTGGCTGCTAGGAGTTCCTTCCTTACAATAAGATTTAAAATAAAGACCCTGATAAGTTGTCAGTGGAGTCCTGCATACCTTTTTATAACAATGATGGGGCTGAGCCTGATGCCTCAGGATTTGCCTCTCCTGTGATTTGCCTTCTGAGTCTTTATTTCCTTGCTGAAGCTACTCTCATGGGGATGTTATCTTCTGTCATTCTCCTCAGGACAAGCTGGTTTTCACTTGTCTGGAAGGATCCCAACATATTCCTTTGTCTCACAGCAGGGCTGACTGCAGCATAAGCCACCTAGGTGGGGTGTTTGGAGATCCTTTAATAAGGGGTGTACAGAAATGCCAATTCTAACCTAGTATTAAAGCAGAAGATGCCTGATGGCACAGGCTTATCGTGCACGTATTTGAAGTCATACTACATAGGGATGTTGGAAAGGTCAGTCACTAAAGGAATATTGAAACTAAGCTGAAGACATCAGTGTTGTCAAGCAGCTACATAAAACTGGGAAATGAGGCCACTGAATTTGCGTCTGCTTGTATCGTGGGGTGTAACTGGCTACTAGCTTCTCTTCAGGAAGGATTTAACACCAGCAAACTGGTCTGCTCTTCTCCCTGGGTGGTGCAGGAGAGTTGGCTGTAATGCCTGGGCCTTTCAGCCCCATGCTGTCCATCCTCCCTCTCCATAAACTCGTGGGTAGACATGCTGAATGAATTGCTGCTTTCCGTGCAAAAAATTATTTGCATTTACTCCTTGCTTCAGTCTGGATTAAGATGCTTAAAGCGTTACTATTTGGAAGTAAGACTGGGACAGCCTGGAGGAAAGTCATTTAGATGATATGCTGTGTAAAGTTGATGAGTGGATGATTATTGGATTGTTTTGTTTTGGTTTTTGTTTTTAATTTTGTTTCTGGGTGCTTTTGTAAGCTATGAATGTGCATACGGCTGCATGTTCTTAACAGTCGCCAGATCTTCTGGCTCAGTGCCGCTGAGCTGTAGGATAATGAACTCGCCTGTGTTAGCTGGTTTTTGGAAATCACTTTCTGCTTCAGTGACCTGGGCAAAGTGCCTTTCACTATTCCTGTCGTCGACTTAAAAAGCACTTCACTTGACTATGCAATGTCATGGACATAAACAACTGATGATGTAGGACACCAATTGCATCAGTGGACGATTCGCCAGCCCTGCTGTGTCATGGACCAGGTTTCTATAGTTACAGGGTCGTGGATGTAAGAGAATGAAGTGACCCGAGGAGATGCGAGTCCCTACCCTGCCAGTGCATTGCTTTCTGCCGGCGTCAGATGCCCGGCTGTGTGTTAGCGATGTACGAGGAAGAGTACTTGCATTTGAGCTTCTACACGTCAGGCTGTTGTTTCCTTTTCCTGGCTTAGATGGCATCAGTCTTGCCTGTTACCTGTAAACGTGCCTGCTCATACATGCGTGTGTATGTATTTGTGTCTATGCACACGTGTATATACACACACGGACATGCATAAATGTATTATTTTTTTTGCACCATACAAAGGCACGCCTGCTTGTTTGCTGATAGAAAGGGGACTTTGCCTCCAGGCTTGTGGAAGCTGATGGGAGGTTGGGATTCAAGCCTGGTTGTTCCCTCCCAGTTGGCACCAGGGTAAGGAAGGGAGAGAATCAGGTCCTTTGAGGTGAGTGGGTTTCACTGTTTTCCCTGCAGCACTGTTTTGTCAGTGTCTCTGCCCTCCCGTGGCTTTGGGGTACGGCCGTGGGAGTCCTTTTAACTGTTGGATCCAGACCCTCAACTGCGATGTTTTACCATGCCTGGGAGATCCATCTGTGTAGACTTTGGTAGGATTATGTCCCAGAGAGGGAAGGCAGAGCTGCAGTTTGACTGGAGCAGCGTCACTGGAAACATCGCAGACTTGGCTGTGTGCTCCTAGTGACGCTACAGGGGTTGATTAAAAACATAGAAGCTGCAAAATAACCTAGTCTCAGGGAAATGTAACTGTTATTCTGTGTATCACTGCGTAGTGAATTCAACCCTTCAAAGCATATAGGATCAGAAAGCCACAGTTTCACACTCCTGACTTCTAGTGCACAGTCCAAAACGTAGCTGCAGTAGGACGTATAGCTCAGAAGGGGCTTGCTGTCAGGCTAGAAATATAACAAGAGTAGTTAACATTGTATTTTGTATAAAACCGTATCTGATTGTTTCTCTCTCCCATACTTTCCAGGAGAGCTTCTGAGAGGTGAGGAGGGTAGTGAGCCCTCCTGAAAAATCAGGGCTGCTTTTGCTGCCCAGCGTTAGGTCAGATGATATTGGCTTGTGGACTTCAAAAGTTTGAAGCTGAATGTGGTTTCTAGGCTTTGTACCGCACCTCTTGTGCCCCTGTCCTCCGCCAACCTCATAAGCAAGTTTTGTTGTTTATAGCTGGAAACTGAGTGGATGTGACACTGTCCTCCGTGTCCAAGCAAGAGTGGGGGTGACACTGTCCAACAGTTTGCTTGGACACGGAGGAGAGCTGTGCGGTGGGAGGGAAGTGCCTGGTGGGCTAATGGTGGGAAGTGCCGTGCCCTTGCACGTGGTGCTCTGACCTCTCTTCATCCCTTCTCCTTCACTGAAAAACCTAAGAACTGCCCCTCCACCCCCGCATCTGAACATGGGGAAGTCTAAAGTTCACCTTCTGTGGGGAATTTACATGTGCTGTGGGCTCAAAAATTAGATGCCTACAGAGAGGATGCCTACACCTGAAGCTGGACATCGCAGTTCAATATCCTGCGGAATCTAGGCCTGAAGGAATTGTGCTGTCAATTCCAAAAACTGGAATTTTGTAATTTGTATTTAGGTCAAAAGACCCATGAGAAATAGATATATCAGAGGGGAAAAGAGAGACATTGAGAGCACATGTAGGTGTTCTATCATCTAGATTGTAGTCTTGCGGGATTACAGTGAAACACAAAATAGCTCCGTTAATGCTGCGAAGAGAGCAACTCCCACTCCAGTGCTCTGCATTCAGTCCCAGTGATGGTAAACAATTGTTCTTTGTTTTTCCACAGACCTTATTTTGAACTCAAGGCAAAGTACTACGTCCAACTGGAGGTACGTATGTAATTCAGATCCATCTGAAACTCTTTAGATATAATTTCAGTATTTACCATAAGCAGTAAAGTGCTCCGACAACTGTGTTGTGTTTCTGTACAAAACCAATTCAATTCAAAACCTCTAGAGCAATTTGCTAAGCACATTTTAAAGACAAAAGACTGAGAGAGGCTTTGTTTCTTTGTGTGAAATAAGAGTGTTTGAACCCTGCTGCTTACTGCCAGAGCTCCACAAATAACAGTTTGACCGTCTTTACTTCTTGTAGTTTGAAGTCTCTGGGGTTTGTTCGGGTTGTTTGTTTGTTTGTTTCACCCCCTATGTTTTATGCATCAGACTGTTTAACTGTGCTCGGGATGCTCTTTTCTGTTCACTGGTTGGGTCAATTAACAGCACAAGTAACCTGCTTGTAGGACTCAAACATCATGCAGATGTGAATTTCTGATTTTGGATTTGGCAGAAGCAGGGTTTGGGGTTTGGCTGGTTAGGCTGCCAGGGCTTTTTTTTGGTTTTTTTTTTGGCATCTCTGCACTGCACTCTGTGTGGTGCAACCATGTCTGGCCAGTGCTCGGGCACAGCGGCCCCGGGGTGGGCATGGCAGTTGTGCATGGGATGGTAATCCCTGCTATTACAGCCCTTAGTCTTGGAGCTGCCAGGGCTGGGAGAGCAAAGTCGCACTAAAAATTCACTCTCTTTCTATATGAGTGACTTTTGCTGCATGTGGCCCCTCAGAACTGGGAGCCTTGGCTCCCCTGAGTTGAAGAGTGGTATGAGGGATATGTACAGGGTCTAAGTGGAACATGTTGCCTTGCACTCTTGGCCACGGGTGCAGGAAGGCTCCAGTGGGGTGCTAGGTCAGCAGGAGCCTGGCTAGAAGATTCCTGTTCCTTGCCTGGGATGCAAGGTATGGCCTACACCTTTTTTTATTTTTATTTTCCCTTCTCTTTTTTTTTTTTTTTTTTTTTTTTTTGTTTGTGAGCCCTTCCCTGAGCTGCCTGAGATGCAACAGCTCTTTGTAAGCCTCAGAGACTCTGGCACACACCTTCTCCTTGCCAGGACACCCAGGCTTGGGCTGCCCTCTGCTCCTCTGTCCTGCCTGCCTGTGTAGCTGTGGTCACAGAGCTGAACCCTCGCCTGTCCTGGGCTGGGTGCCATGCCAGCCCAATAATGCCTTCTGGCGAGAGGCATCTTTTGAGAAATCCCCTTTTCTCCATGGGTAAAGGCCCACTGCTTGGGGCCCTGGTACTTCTCCGTGACAGCTGCTCAGTGCCCTCCTGAAGGAGGGTGATTGTGTAAAACATAATACAAAAGGCAGCACAGATTGCTTTTAATGTACAATATAAACCAGAGTTGAGGCAGCTACGGGTACACAAGTGGTGTTTTACATTTGGGGGAGACGGGGTGTACAACGCTTTTGCCCTTGTTCTGGAGTCAGGTTTGTGCCTGCGGACATGGAAACTGCTGTCTTACAGCTGTCAGGGGTTGAGGCTCACTGCTTTCTGCTCTGCAGGTTTAGTGACCAAGAAGCGATGGGTTTGGTGCTCAGAGGAGAGCAAGGCTTAGCCCCTTTCGGCACAGCCTGCAGCCATGCTGTGCCCTGCAACCAGCAAACCCTTCAGGGTGGCTATGGGATAAGCAGTGACATACTATTGAGAGCTGCATTCACGTTAATGAGAGATTCTGTGCGTTAACGGGGAGACCCCTGCTCTATGCTTTGTCAGGGGCCATTACCACACTCTAGAGGCAGTCCCAGCCCCTGGCTCCCGTTATTTGCCTTGCTGGTGTCTCCTTCACAACTGCCACTGCTTGCACTGCCTGCTCTTGAATTTTGAATTCTCCCATCGCCTAGATACCCACCCTGCTTTATGCTAGTTTGCCTGTGCAGAGCCAAGTCACGTGGACGCGTAACAGAGAACCGCGTACTGTGCGTCATTCGTAATTAAAGCATATCTAATACCTGTCTTCCTTGTTAGCAACTGAAGAAAACAGTGGATGACCTGCAGGCAAAACTGGCCCTGGCAAAGGGAGAGTATAAGACTGCCTTGAAAAACCTGGAGATGATCTCAGATGAGATTCACGAGAGGAGACGGTCCACTGCCATGGGGCCCCGAGGATGCGGCGTGGGTGCTGAAGGGAGCAATACCTCTGTGGAAGACCTGTCAGCAAGTAAACAAGAGTCGGACACTGTCTCAAGTGAGTACAGAGCATTCCCGTGCCTGGGAATGTCCCGTGGGCATTGTAAGAAAGGCCGAGATGAAGGTTGCTGTCGTATTCTGTAGTTTGAAATTTGCTGGTTGTTGTGGGACTGTGGCTAACTTGTTACTCTTCTTGATATTACAGGAGTTGATTGTATTCTTTAATAGCCAGTTTTCAAGGGGAAGGGATACGAGTTGAAGTGCATCAGCTGTTCCCGTACCATCACTGTTGTTTTTTGTACAGTGCTGTGTGAAAGGAACAAAATTAATGCATGCGTCTAATTTTTAAGCCAGCGATGCTGCTGCTGGTGACTGGCCTGAGGTGATCGCAGGCTGTTGCAGACCATTCAGCCAGGTTACTGAGGCGGCAGCGCTGTTTGGAAACGGACCTTTTGGATCAAGCGCTGGTCTTGCAATGTCGGGCCTGTGGCAGAGGGAATAAAGTTGTGGGTACAGTCGTATGGGAAGGCGTGACGGTGGCCCAGAAGGGGTGTAAGGATAAGCTCCTTTGTGCTGCAGATCTTTTGCCGATATGCGTTTCCAGGAAAGCACGTGTGCTGGGAACAAGGGAAGCAAAGAAGCAGTAATATGCTAATGCAGCGTACTGAGAGGCTCTGTACGAGAGACGTTTCTCTTGGGTGACAGCAGCAACCACCCAGCAAGCTCCAAGCATGGGTAAACTCTGCTTTCTAGGGGCATGTGGGGACCTTGCGTTGCAAAGACTCGGAATGATCTGTTGTACTGCAAGTTTGCTTTTGTCCTGGCTCTGGGTGAAAGTGGATAGATGGACATGGCATGTGGCCTACTTTTTCCTCCCTCCTGGACGCTTTCTCCCATTCTTGATGCAGAAGGTCTTTTTTTGCTGCCCAGGCTCACAAATCCCAGATTAAGTTGTATTTCAGCTCCATTTCTGCAGGGAAAAGGTCTAGGTCAGGATTGAAGGAGTTTACAATTACACAACCCTGATGCCCAAAGGCTGAGCGTGCAGTTCCCTCGTAGCCACTAGTGCCGAGGCCTTGTATGTCCATGGTACAGCCCGTCTGTGCCGTGGGAGCTGGGAGGCAGCCCCGGGCTGGCCTCCGTCCTCTGCAGCGGCAGGAGAGGAGTTTTTGCGTGACGTACTGGAGCTCTCTCGCTCAGTGTTGTGCAGCTGGGACCTGAGTTGCCACAGTGAGTGACTGCGGTGTTGTGGCCGTCACCCTGAAGTCCCGAGGTTGAGCCTTTCTGAGTTAGGCAGGGATTGCCTCTCTGGATACCCACAAGTTCCCCCTCCTTGCGCAGACTGCCTCCCGAGAGCCTTAGGTATAACCAAGTTGAAGGTTTTCTTGTGCTGAAGGAGTTCAGGGACCTGGTATGTAGAGGTAGAAAGAGCCAGGAAAGTTAATTCAGAGCAACCAGTTGCTGAGGCTGCGGGCAAGAACGGGCAGCACGGACTCAGCCCTCTCTTTGAATTGCACGGTCTGATGTAGGTGGAAGGACCCCAGGCCGTGTCTAGTCTCAACGTGGAACTGGGTTATGATGGGGCAGGACTAGCAGCCTGCCAGACATAACCAAAATAGCCTTGACAGGTTAAACTCTCGTGCGTTGTAACGTGTGGGGGTTTCCACCAAGGCCCTTTTATATCCTGATTTCTGTCGGCCAGAGTTGAATAAAACACCTCATCATCAGCAAGAGTTTCTTGGCCCTAGCAGATGCTCCTGTGTGTTATGGTAAGTTGAGATGGTGATAAGTAAGCTACAGTTCAAGTTGTGCTTGTTGTAGACTGGCTGGTGTGGTGCATCTTGCCAATTTCCTGTAATCGGAAACATCTTTTTTGCCCAACTCTTTTTTGCTTTCACCCCCTGCAAATTTATCTGTATTGCTCACCAGATATTGATAAAACACAGCAAGTGAGAAGAAAGGCCACTCTGCGGTCTGGGATTTGACATCATTAAAACCAAACCAACAAAACTCAAACCACAACAAACTGTCTCTGAGCACAAAGTACCCTGGAGGGGGCTCAGGAAGGTGGATAATGCTGTTATCCATTTTATGTTTGAAGCCTTTTAGGTCAATTCTGCAATGTGTAAGTACAGTTCTGCAATCTGCAACTACAGCAGAAAGAGGCTGAACGTATCTGCCAGAACCACGACGGTAGCTGCCCCTGTTGGCACCGTTCGTGTCTGAGCATTGTGTGTGAGCCCCAGGGTGCCGGGGTAACAGAAGAACTACTTTGAAACTTCTCCTTTCAGCCATTTCGTTAACGCTGCTGCTTTGCTCCCGCCGCTTTTTCAGGGTGGTTCTGAGCCTTTCTAACACTGGCAGAAATCACAAGGAGTAATTGAAGATAACCTCAGGTCACTGTAAATGTCTTGCTATTCGTGGGACTTCTGCAGACCAGTGTGATTCCAGCACACGCTTTTGTTGTGTTGCACGTAAAAAAACCCTTGTGATCCCAGCGGGACTATTTGTGTGCAGAAGTCTTTGGTTCATAGGTCCCCATCCCACAATAGGCCAAGATTGAAAAATGTTGAATTTTAGCAAAATCGACACCCCTGTGTTGCACAAGATGGAACCTTCTTTAATGGATTCCTCCTCCCGTTGCTAACGGAGACCCTGCAGCTTAATCTAGCCAGACAGTTTGGAATTGGTTTGCTTTAATTAGAACTCAGATCTGAGCAAACATGAGCAGGGAAAATGATATATGTGGGTGGGGCTTTTTAAGATTTCGTGTTGCTTGGTGATCCTCATCGAAAAAGAGATTTTGGGAGTTCCTGCTGGATTTTAACTGCAAAAGTGGGAAGATAAGGTGGAAGCAAACCGCCCCTGGCGCTATTTCTTTCTAATTAGTGCCTTAAATAATCAGGAGTCTGTGTTAGGATCAAGGTGGTGCTGGGAAGGTGCAGAAGCAGAGTATGTTTGTTAACTGGAATATTCTTTCAACGTTGCAGTGGCTTCAGAAGTGTTTGAAGATGACAACGGCAGCAGCTTTGTATCCGAAGAAGATTCAGAAACTCAGTCAGTGTCCAGCTTCAGCTCTGGTCCTACGAGTCCCTGTGAGGTGCCCACTTCGTTTCCTCCTGCGACACGACCTGGCAGCCTGGATCTGCCCAGCCCTGTATCCCTCTCCGAGTTTGGGATGATCTTTCCTGTCCTCGGCCCCCGAAGCGAATGCAGCGGGGCATCCTCCCCTGAGTGTGAAGCGGAAAGAGGTATGCACGGCTGGATACGCCCCGGGCCAATGTTTTTCAGCTTTATAAAGGGAGCAGGAAAACCTTCTTAGCTCCCCTAGGCATATTGCCAGCTCACTGAGCTCTGACCCGCTGGCCGCTTCCTTGGAGAAGGCAGTTCTTGAAGGCCCTGCATCCCACAGTTAACGATGACATCTAAAATGTTTTAATTATTCTTCTCCTGGCTAGGAAGGTTCCCCAGTTCTGTCTTGGTGGAGGGGTTCGAGGTTTGTCACAAAATAAGTAATTGGTGGGATTCTGATGGTATGTTTATTTTAAGCAAAATCTGAGTTAAATTTTTTTTTTTTTAATTACTGTCCTGCTTGCTGAAAACCCTGCTTTCCAGGGAAAAAAAAAAAAGAAATAATGTGCCAAAAGGAACCTCCTGCAGGCTCTGCCAGCCCTTGCTGACAAATTCAGACTAGAGGATTACCACCGCTCTTGTGTACTCCAGCCTAAGGCTGGTTACCCTGTAATTTGCCGATGCAGTGCACGAGACGAGCGCGGCTTGAAAGGCCAACTTTGGTTTTGTTAAAGCATCTTGCTCCTGCTCCTGTGTTTTGGTTTGGGGTTTTTTGTGCGCGTTGGCAAGGGAAGCTGCAGAGGAACCTGCTTGAAGCTTCAGCTGTAGAATGAAATCTAGGTTTAACATGTAGTTTAATCCTTTCTTTGCATTGCAGAATGAAATCTGGATTTAACATGTAGTTTAATCCTTTCTTTGCAGGGGATAGGGCAGAAGGGGCTGAGAACAAGACAAGCGACAGAGTGAACAAGAATAGGAGCAGCAACAGGAGCAGCTCCACTGAGGGGCTGGCTTTGGATAACCGAATGAAGCAGCTCTCCCTTCAGTGCATGAAAATCAAAGAGGGAATATGCGCAGGCAGAAAAGCTGCCCAGATTGGCTGAGTCCTTCTCGTGCCCTGTCCTGATTAACGGGAGTATAAATATTTATACATGAACTTCTAAGTGTTTGAAGAACATTGTGCCAATAATATATGCCAAATCTTAAGCGTTTACTCTAAGAATTTAAAAACTGCACTAATTGATGTGGAGGGCTGAAGTTTTTATTCAGTAAATCCTTTGTAGGCCGGACGAGTTATCAAATGTTGAAGCTGTGCTCGTATTTCACGGACTTTGTACATCGTTTTGTAGCAGCCTGGCTGAAGCAATAACTAGTAACGTTCCTGTGTAAATTCATGCCAGGAGAGGGTCTGAAATTCAAGCCAGACATTTGCAGAGAGTGGTTTGGCTTCAGTTTTGTAGAATGAAATGCTCTTTAGATACAGTGGATCTCTCAACTCTAAGTGGCATATTCTTTAAACATCTGTATTTGTCTGTATTATGCTGAAACTAGAAATATTTTCTTCTTCTTCTTTTTTTTTTTTGTATCTAGGAAAGCTGGTGCATGTGTGGGATCTAAAAGCCTTCACTCTTCCCTTGGTGCTCACAGAAAGGATAAAGATGAGTCACGCCGATTCAAACCCGGTGTTAAGAGACAGAGAGAGGGGATGGTCACCCTTGGCGGTGGCAGGCCCTTTCTAGCCACCTTCCAGAGGCTGGCTTGGACCCTGAGGATGACTCCAGGGACCAAAAAGAGTTGATTGATTGGCCCCTTGCCCTTCCCCTCCCCTCCGAAGTGAAGTATTATTTTTCAGCACTTTAAGTGTTTTGTTTTGGTTTTTTTGGCTCAAAAATGGGAGTCATAGATGTTTTCAGGACAGTTACGATAAGGGATTCGTCCTTGAAATATGCATGAAGAAAAGGAATTGCCGGTGTAGATTGACAATGTGTTCTTAAGCTTCTCTGTAGGTTGTACTGTGTGGGGTTTTAGAACTGTTCAAGGGACTTGGGATTTAATGTGCCCTAGAGAAAGTGTTCAATAAAACTAGAAAGGGCATGGGCATGTTTTGCCAGCAGCTGTTAGGCAGTAGTAGTGTCTGGTAATTATGCTAATAAGTAGTAGTAAAAATCCTAGGACTCTTCAGTTTCGGTGGCTAAGCATTTCCAAAAGCACCATTTTATCTAAAACGTCGGTTTCTATTGTTAATTTAATGGGAATTTTACTATTGCCCAAAGTATTTTCTATTCTATGTTTTTGCAGTCCTGTTGTATTTTGTCCCTGCCACAGCTTGTGTATCTATTCACAAAGTCAATGTAAAATTCTTCACACTACAGTAAACGTTTTTGTTTTCCACGTTTTGAGTCTGTGCAAGCTAGGTCTTATCTCAAGCGCTGAGAACTGAATCTCCCGCAGCAAGTTTAGCCTTTAAACATCCGCTCCCAGTCGAAGATTGCGGCCTGGGTCACTCTCTGGTATTAGAATCCTTTGCAGTACGGGGACAACTGTTACCTCCTCCCAGCTTCCTGAATCCTTGCGTATGTGATTTGCTTTTTATTCTGAGGAGTTGCGCCAGACCGGAGCTTTAGTTGAGTTTTCCAGACTCTCAGTACGCAGAAAAAAGGAAGGTATTCTGTTAACATAGCACCTCTGTACTTAATGCTGCTGAAACATGCTGTGAGGCAGTGCAGAATTGGTGGTGATGAAACCTGTTTTCATAAAAATTATATTCAATGCATTATAGCTGTAAAGCTGCAATAGCTTTAAATATTTGTATGTTTACATCTTCCAAAGACTTGAAGGCTGAACCTTGCCATTGGTAGCATTTCCCAGCACTGTAGGTGCTTAGGAAAGAAGTCAGGGGTTCCATCTTCTGTGTGACCAATACTTGGGGAGAAGCTGGGACTGACGGAATACAAAAGGAAAAGCAGCACAGAAATGCTACACTGTGTGAAATGTTTGTACTTAAACTTTGGCAGTTAAGCTGTTGTCCGTGCTGCATACTGTTAGACAAATGCGCAGAGGTATTTGTGGTGGAATACCTTATTTTTGCAGATGTGCCCGTCAACCCCTGTTAACACTTTCCTGGCTTGTTTGGGTATTTTTTGGTTTTGGTTGGTTGCATTTTTTTGTGTGTTTTAACCTCTCTTGCTATCAAATTTCCTCTCATCTTGCCAATTCTGACTGGAAACCCAAACTTCCTGCACTTGGGCAATGAATTAATTTTATGTTCAGCAAGATACAACAATAGTTGTGTGTGCTGCTGTGCCTATGTCCTGATTGGGTTCAGCTCCCAGCAGGATAAAACCACTGATCGGGAGGAAGTACGAAAAGGTGCGGAACCCACCCTACCCTTACATTTACACCCAGCTTCTGCAAGATTTATTTAAAGATCTTGCTGCAGCCTTCTTCCTTCAGCGACCCCGGACTTGGCAGGTAAATCACCCTGCAAACGTGCAAGCAAACAGGCAGGACTGCGTGTCTAATAAATTAACGGAAAACTCATTTTATTTTAAACTTCATAAAAGCCATAATTATAAATATGACAAACCTAAATGAATGTACATCACTATGGAGTACAGGCAAACAAACAAGCTTTCTCCAGTTACTTTTCTGTTGGAGCTCTTTATGCATTTGGGATGGTAGCTGCCTTCATGGGTATAAAAATAAGCCTTTGGTGTTTCAAAGTATACGTGGTCACTTCAGGGCAGCTGAAGTGAGAATGTATAAAGCAAAGTTAACCTAGGAATTCTACTGCTCTTTGGTATTATCAAACAACTGAAGTGTCCTTTTTGACTAAGTGATGAAAACCTCTACTATATGTACACAAACTTGGTTCTAAATAGCTGGCTGCTCAAACACTGCAGAGATTGTGTAGTCAGGTGCACAATTACTGTGTAAAACAGTTACAGGAATCTTGCATCGGGAAACTAGGACTGAGTCTCAGACTCGTGGGGCAGAGAGAGTCAAAACTTCCAAAGAGGCTGTCTCCAGTTACCCCTCTGCACTGCCAACCGAGAATTACAAATTCTTTCTTTGTAGTAGCCTTCCCTTAGCGCACCAAAGAAAGCGTAAATCCCCTTAAAGCCCCTGACAGCAACTGGCTTTCCTTTTGGCAGTTATCCCCCTCCTTCTGTAGCTCACAGCTGTATGGTCTGTGACAAACAACTTCGGAATGCAGGATGATCGTTGGTGTATTTTATGAGGCTTTGCATTTTTAATGTTTAAAAGCTTGAATTGCATGTTTACAGGCAGAGAAGACTTAAGGGTAAGGAGGTGCATGCCTGTCTAACTGGAAGTACGGTAAGGTGACCGATGTGCCTGTGTTATGGTCTGGGCTGTTGCGCAGCTCTTGAAACTTTTACGTGTGCAGGCCTTATTCCTTTCTAAAAGTCTTGCTGCGTAACATTTCTACGCTTACATCAGCATCTAATATTCTCTGTCATATGGATCAAAACACTAAACTGTATAGGGGAAAGAAAAGTTTAACCTAGATATTGGCCTGAGGCTGTGTTAAAATCCAAAGGTCAGTTCATTTTCCAATATTTTTTTCCAGATTTATTTGTGGAAAAAATATAAAAGTATGTATTTGAGAGAAAATATGAAAGCAAATCATAAGTGCTTACATGAAAATTGTTTTTCCTAAGGAAAAAGGGCAAGAAAGTGTGGTTGTAAAATTAATTTGCCACATGCAATACAAGTAGAATTTACAGGAACATTTTGTATTTCCTTCTAAATCCTCCCCCTGAGTGTTCAGTCCTGTACTTGAAGGGAAAGGTACGGTGCTGGTATGCTAGTAGCCTCCATAGGTGCAACAGTTGAACAGGACTTGCGTGCTAAAGGATGCTAAGCGTAAATTCTGTGCATTTACAGGGATGAGCCCAATGCACTGACAGGACTGTGTGTGTGAGAAGCGTTAGGGGATCCTGGTGGGGACAGGGTCCTTTGTCTGGCATTAAGAAAGTGAGTCTGTTCCTTGCTTTTAGCTTAGCACATGATGGAAGCTGAGCCTTATGCTTGTTTCATCCAGCAGAAGCTTTGGCACTAGCTTGTGCTTGGAGGGGGTGGGGAAGAAAGAAAACTCCTTCCTGCAGTGTAGAAACCAGCTGCAGAAAAACAACAGATCTTATTGTAGGCAAGTCTGTCAGCTTGATCTCATACAGCTGAGGATGAGATACTTGGCTGCAACTTCCTACCTGCCTCTAGCTTCACAGGTGATAAAATAGATGCAAGACTCCATTGCTACTTAAGTTCAGCCTGAGCTAAAAAACTTAACACAAATTTGTAGAGAAAATACAAGTTGAATGAGATTTTAATTTTGTAGGGCTGAAGCAGTCCTTGGGACCCACTCCAAAAGTCAAGGATAACCCCCAAGTACCTAATCTGGTTTTTGTTCAGCTTGTACACCTATGCTGTTGCCTCTGATTTGTCGCAATAATCATCTGAAACTTCCCTGCAAAAGAAGGTAAGTCCCACTGTGACAAACTTGTCACCGATTTCCTAGCCCAGATGGTCTCCGAGAGAACCGCAGCCAGAAAGGCATGTGTTTTCAAAGGCAGGCGTTCTCAGTGCCCTTTGAAAGGCAGACATTTGTTAAGCGGCAGTCTGATGAAGGAAATGAAACAAAAGGATCTTGTACTTTCTGGAGAGGGCTAATAGCAGACTTTTATGGGAATAATTTTAGCCCAGTGATATTTTGGGTGCTCTTGTAGCAGCTGTGCTCACTTTCCCAATGACCAACAGGCACCTGGGCTCTAAAATAAGCTTTAAATGCTACCTTTTTGCTTGGAAAAGTGCCAAACCAACCTGAAGGGCAAAGAACTTCTTCCTAGGGCTGTTTTAAAAACACCCTCTCCCCCAAGTGTCAAATATAGTGGAATTTTAAGTCTGCCATTTGTCAAAAGACAAAAAAAAATAATGCATTGTGAGGCAGTTAGTAGTTACAATTAAAAACCTGTTTATCTTTAATCCTCTTCAGATACAACCTATGAAGATCTTCTAGAGGAAGAGCACATATCATAGGCTTCTGAAAAAATCTTGTTCTATACTATTCCCACTTCCACTATTAAGAACTCTGACCCTACTTCTGTTGATGACACTGGGCAAGTGCTGAATTCATTCACTGGTCTCAACCTACAGGAAAAAAGGGTATCGTTTCAACGGTGCCTGGTACAATGGGGGGGTCAGTGAGTGCATTTCTTGCAGCCGTGGTTTATTGGAGGGAGATGTTTAAATGATCCTTCCTCTACAGGCTGCCTATGTATAAAAATGACAAGAATAAAACATCTCATCCCAGCAGATGAGACTACCTCAGTAGATATGGAGAATGTTACAGTGCACCTTTAGATGAAAACCTTTCACGCCTGCTAAAGGAAGGGTGTGCTGCCCTGTCTGTATGCTGCTGCTGCTGCTGGCTAATCTGCTTTTACTGCTGATCTGGATCAAGCTAGGTCTTACTCCTAGTCGGAAGAAAGTCATTACAGCACAAGGTACGCTATATTATGTACTGAAGTAATACAGATCTGCATTAACAGCTCTCAACGTCTACGTAACATGAGTGAAGCCATTGCTTTTCTTTTAGAAATAGTTAAAGCTGGAATCTTCCTTTTGCTTTGCTCCTGTATACATATTCTAGATAAGCTGAACACCTTAGGCTGGAATACCACATGCTCAGCAGTAGTAAGTTTACATTGAGATGTTAGAACTAGTTCAATGCTGAAAACATTCAAGGTAGCAGCACAAATATGTAGTAAAAGCTGTTTAGTCCTGAGACTGAATAAGCAGAATACACGAGAATATTTTTTCTTACATGTTTACTTTTAAGAGTAAAATCTTAAACCCATATACCCTGTATTTTGGGAGAAGAGAATGTCAATGTTAGTTTTTCTCTTTAACTCACTAGGCTTTGATTTGAAGTGTGGAAAAAATGCAGTAAATTGAGTTCTGCCAGTTCATTTGAATATCAACATTTTAGCCCGTTCACAAGCCTGTTGAAGCGTGCTCACTCCAATACCATAGCAGCAAAACCCACAGCTAACCATCTACCGCAATTAATTGGCAAATCGGTGATTCCATGCTTTTGGCTATAACTTAGAATGTCATTTTCTTTGATGCGTATGTGTAGTAAGAGTTATTCACCTGTTCTTAGCCTGTAGGACAGATGAAAAACACCTCCTTAAACAGTACTGCACAGATCTGTCTCCTCACTGCAGCTGCGATACTTTAAGAGGAGTAGCACTGTTAAAATCTAAGAAAAAAGGACCCTCTTGTTGAGGCAGGAATGTGGTGGGGATAATGTTGTAAACTCCAGCAACTATGTTCTCCACTTCCAAGTAGCAAAATCCACACCTATGATAAAAAAAACTACCTGTTAGAACTAAGATCCAAAGTATGTTTCAAACCTCTAAGACTTCATGAAGCGAGTATTACCTGTAGTCACCGCTGCTCTTTTTCTGAAAGCCACAGGAACCAGGATCTCCTACTGTCGACACCATGATGAGTTCAAAGCCAACGCTGTATTGCCTGCAAGTGATGAGACAGACTGTTACTTTAGTTGTTCGGGTGGTCAGGATTACCATGAAGAGGGGCTATTTATTAAAAACTACACGGTATAACTGAAAGACATCTAAAAGTTTTGTCACATTTGTGACAGAAAGGTTAAGTCAAGGTTACCATGACATGAATATAGAATTTGGAGGAAGACAGAACATTTTGCAGGTTGGGAACTAGACTCTGTGGAAAATGCCTGCTAGAAGTCTGCCTCCGCGTTTAAGCGGACTTCAAGTAGTTAAACTTGCGGTGACGCACTCCTGGGCCACAGGGCACAGATCCTGGGTTGTGATCCAATCGCTATCAGAGGAATCGATGTCTGTGATCTCTGCAGAATTTCTTAACTTGGGACAGTTTGTCTACTACCTGTTAACACACGGAACAGGCACCACTGCCCCTGTTGTTCAAACTGCCCAATTATGATCTGCAAGTGCAGGAAAAAACCCGCATACAAAAAGCCCCCTTGCTTAGTGGGACGGTATAGCCATGCCTTTGGGCTCATCTTCAGTTCACGAGAGGAGGAGTTGCCTCAGAGAGGGGAGGATGGATAGAAAAGTGCTGCCGCTTCCGTACAGCTTTGCAAAAGATTCACACTTGACTGCGTGTCAGGAGATGTTGCTGTTTAGGAGCGCATATACTGGTATTTTGAGGTAGATTGTGAATTTTGCTAAAGGACTTGGACCTGCACTGACATCCAATACTTCTCCTGGCCTGCCAGCAGCAGAGTTAATGCACGTTCAGAGCTGAAGCTACTGCATAGGCCGTTGTTTGAGAGCCTGTAAGGGTTTACTATCCTGCATCTTAGCTCTGCCACAAAAGAAAAGGAATTATGATCAGAATTAGTTTTAAAAGGAAGAAAAAAGTCCTTTGTACCTTTTTCCCTTCTGTGCAAGGCCTAGCTCTGCTCAGGCCCCAAAACTAAAGAGAAAAAAGGCTCCTGCTTTCATTGTAGGTCAAGGATTTCCTCAGTAGCAAATGTGCAGGTTTAAATCACTATTGATGGTGAAGTTAGAAACATAAATAGCACTAAATCTGAGCCCCCTCCCATACCTTGTCTTCCAGATTTTCAGGGAGCTTCCCACCCTCCCCATGGGGGATCCTGACAAAGCTTTTCTCTTTAGCACGTAATACTCCCGCTGCGTTGGTGCACGCTTATTCGCTACAAACCTTGGTCCTCGCAGTTCAATTAGTAATGGTCCATTCTTGTCCAGCTGGAATTGGTAAACGGGGTTATTTTTGTAGGTGTCTCTGAAATTGCCACATCCTCCAGCACTGTGACCTTTCCACTGTCCATTAACCTGAAAGAAGTCAAAAGTACAGAAAATACTTTCTATCCTGAGGATTGGTATTGCTTATTTATACACGCAAACAAGACTGGAGGCTCCTCTCGCTTTAGAGGTCACCAACTTTAGTAATCTCTCCTAATTTGTAAAGTGCAAGTGAAAGACTGCGTTGAGCACTCAAGAAGTTTCACTGCAGTCCTCCACCCACCTTGATCAAAGCCTTAGAGCCCTTAGAAGGGTCTTGTATTTTTTTCAGCTTGTATTGAGTACGTAACAAGTGACTGTGTCTGTGACAAACTGCATCTAAGGAAAGAGCTATGTTCCCGTCTATCCCATGTCTACTGGATTATGCAGGTTGGGTTTTTTTCGCTCAGACACTGCTCTGTCGCGCTAAATGAGAAATGACAGTGGTTCAGGCAGTACAACACTACTTGTGTGGTAACCGTTGCTTTCGAAATGGCTGCCTCCAGCCCTGTCCATCCACCTCTCTGTACTATGAGAACCAGCATTACGGGGACAAGATATCCGTAAGGACAGCCTCCTCAAGGACAAAGACATACAGGATGAAAAACGCTGCTCTGACTTTCTGTGAAGCAGGCCATCTGTTTGCAAGTTCCTCCTGCTAGTCATTAAACTGAAAGGTTAGACTTGTAAGACACGCCAGGCATTCACACAAATTTATAGCTGAGATCCATTTCTCCTGCTACTGCCCTCCCCTTTTTGTCAAATCGGCAAGGAGCAACATTTTTTTTCTTGTGATTTAATTTCTTTACTCAGTGTCCAAAAACCTCAAACGTGGCAAGTTTGGAAGCAAGGGGGATTCCTCCCCCCACCATGCTGCTACCCAGGAACCCACAACTGCTGTGTGCTGTTAGATTTACAGGCCCTTTCCACCTCCGCTGCACTTGGTTCCAGGAATCCCCTTACGGCCTGGGGAGCTCCAGAGGTGACCACTCAACTTTAGTGGACGACATCTAACTTGCTTTTGCTGTGAATTTGTTATCTGCTTGTTTTTAAGTGTGATGGCTGGCTAAGCCACCACCAAATAAGCATTAATTCAGCAGAGGCAACTAACTTTTTGTATTTAATTATAAATTGGATAGATAGAACATGCCTTTTATTTGAATACTAGACAGACATCTTCAAATAATTCACAGGAGGTTTCCACATACCTAATTTTCTTTTGAAACATAATACAACATAAAACAGATGTCCTGCCTCAAGCAGGCTGGTCACCTTCAATGAGTTTTTGACCTCTTAAAAGCATTCCCCCCAAACTAAGCCCACTTTTGAAGAGCTAGAAAAAGACAACGGTTTCTGGAAGAACCAAGCAAATCATCTTGCTGTTCCCGGGAATCTCTCTAGCCACTTACTACTCTTCAGAAGGGGCTAGCCTCAACCAGAACTAACAGCTGGTACGAAATGCTGTCAGAAATCGAGAGCCTAGCTGCAAGCCAACATGTCCCCCTGCCCACACAAAGCAATGTCATCCTTGGCTTCAGGCATGAGCGTCCTACAAAACAGACTCTTCCACTGCGGCTCAAACTCACCTGGTTTCTCTCTTCCTGAAGAGGCTTCTGTTCGGACAGAAGACTTCTGCCTACCCAGGGTATGCATGGTAGGTACAGAGCTTAAAGTTAATAGCTGCTGGCTTATTCTTTCTTGAGGATAAAATTGTTAATACAGGAAAATACAGGCAAGTTACTTTATCCTGTGAGCTCTTGGCTATATTTATGCTACTTTAGCTGAAGGTAAAACTGCAGCTCATGTTGACAGCTGAAATAGGAACAGCAGCTGGCCCCAAAACTGCCTGGGCTTCTGACTTAATTTCAAGTCAAGTTTTTGGTTCTTGCCCCTGTCGCTGTACTCTCAGGGAATGTTTCTACATGAAATGTACCACGGGTATATTGCCTTGATCCTGTTTGGCAATGTGAGTGCTTATCCCGATGGTTACAGACCTTTAAGATGATGTCTTTGCAAAATTTAGAAACAGTCATGTATTGTGATAGTGCCATCCTAAGTCCGTTTGTCACAGTCTTGCTACTGGTGCCTTTGGTTTGAATTATATGTTGGCATGAATTATGCTAACAGCACAGCTAATTGTTTGGCAAATTGTGTGTAACTTTAGCACAAGACCAATGCTGTACTTATGATGCTTAGATTAAACTTTAGTTAAGAAGTTTCATTTGTTAGAAGATGGCCTAAGCTGCTATTTCTGGGCAGTAGTAGAAAAATATATTTAAAAACCTTGTACATCTCAAATACGGAAAAGCCAAACAAGAATTATTATCCAGTGACCCGTAAAAGAAAACATTTCTTTACCCGTTTGGAAATGGTGTAAGGTGTAGGAATCTTGGAAAAGGTGAACTTGCACAAGGAATACACCTGTGTTGTAAAAGAAGCAGCTGGTCACACATTCATCTTGCACTTTTCAAATGACATCATGACACGTTAAACAAAGCAGAATTGCCTACACGTCATTTTTAGATACTTGTTCACTACCTGCCTATATTACTCAGACAACCCTGTCTGAAACTCAAAATCCAGAATAGCGCTGGGAATAACAAGACTTAGTTCTACCTAATTTTTTGTTTAAAAAAAAAAAGGAAACAACATGCATTTTACTTTTTTCAGTGACAAAAAGAGACATCTAGGATTGAACATCACATGACTCAGCAGTTTCAGAAAAACCCAAATACTGAGTCCAAAGACTTACAGAAGTCCAAAAACTTTAAATCTTAATAGGCTTATCTTGGATACATAGAGAGCCAATGCTCTGTCTGTACACAGATATTAATTTTTTATTCTAGGAAGTGTTTTTCAGCTGATTTTGTTACTAAAATGTCATTACTAAAACCCACACCTACTATATTGTCTTAACTACAAATGGAGAATATTATCAAACGCTTCATCCAGTGATTCTGCTCCATTGTTCATAGCCTTCCTCCCCAAAATAACAATATCGATCCAGAAGTACACTTTTTTTTAATCGTACTTACAAATAAAGGACACTTTATAGTTTAGTTGTTTACATTCATTATGAAACCAACAGTACGTACCCTGATGGTGTAATGGATAGTGTTTTGTTTCTCATACTGGGACACCACTAAGGTAAACGTATGGGGCCCTGGAGAGGTCAGCTTTATCTTGGTCAGATAGTGAGGACTGTTGATCCGAATACCATCGATATACGGAGGAGGATCAGCTGAAAAAGAAAAGGATGAACGCTTTTCCCCAATCAAAAAAGTCCCCCAGCTTGGTAAACTACTTAGCCATTTTATATCAGTGAATTTTGCCACAGAAGTCAGTACCTCTTGGTACTGAGGTTAGTCTGCAGGCAGACCTGAGCGCTCTCAAAAGAACAGAAGCTCAAGATTTGTTCCTAAAAAGGACAGATAACCTTAAGAGCAACTATCGTTTCCAGGAGAGGTACACCACACATGACAGGACACAAATTCTGCACTTGAAAGTACAGCTTTACTCCCATGACTTGCAAGAACTGCTTATCCATCTCCCACCAATGTCAGTACTCAAAGAAGACCTCCTGTGATTATGCTGAAATTTAAAGAGAAAGATAAGGAATGTTTGAGCACTCTTCAAGAATCTCTCTGAGGCATCTGTTCCTTCTCCATTGGCTGGACGGTTCCAGAATACAAGCTGCCAAAATCTTTGGCCACTGGGTAAACAAGACTTTAAAACATGTTAATTTCTTTAACTAAATCATTCCCTGTCTTTCCAAATCCTTGTGATCATTACACAGATGTAGTTGCATCCCAGTACCAATGCACACGCGGTACTCATTATAAACATTCCAAATATTGGCTTTTACAATTAGACATTGTAATTTGTTACTTGGCCTCTAATTGGTTCTTGCCAGACTTCTTTTCATTTCAGGGAAGCGGGAACAAGTCTAGCCAATTACTTCAATAGGCCCAGGATCAGGTCCTTTTATTTTCTTCCACAAAGCAACATGGGAGAAGGGGAAAGGATTAATATAAAACAATGAGAAGCTTAGGAATAGGAAATCTCAGGCTCACTGCCAAAGGATTAACCTGCTTTGTTCTGATCTCATTTTAACAGATGGTAAAAATAATACTGCAGCTTGACCAATCTATTTCCATGGAAAAAGGTTTTAAAAAAGTTCCAGCTTGTGAGATTAAAAGTTTATAAAAGAGTTTGGGTAGCAAGACAAAACATATGAATCGTCCAGTTCTTGCTAATGGTCTTCCTGGCAGACTGTCTCTTTCAAGCCCAACTGAACAATTCCCTCCACCACCCAAGTGTGTTTGGTTTGCCCACTTACGGGTGTTTTCACTAAGGCACAAGTGTATAATAAATGCTGCTGCAAGTACTAGCAACACCAGCAGCAAGTCTCAGGCTGTAAGAAGCAGCAGATGCTTTAACAAGATCAGCTCTTGCAAAAACGGACAATGATTTGCTCAGGTCTCAACAGTTGCCTTCCACAGAAAGACAGACAGCTTGGATTCTTGGGGAATTGGTTGGCAGCGTTCACTGAACAAGCCCGGAGATTAACAACGCAACCCTTACCAGCCATTCCAATAGGAAAAAAACCCCCACAAATTACACTCTTCGCTTTAAAAGCTATTCTCTAATTAACTGCTGCTATTACCTGTTGCATGAGCAGCTCCCCAAATGCAACCCTGGTCCTAAAGAGGTTCCCTCTGTAAAAGCAACAGGCCAAATCCTACTTGTCTTAGGATGCATCTTCACTGAATTATTCCAAGGAATATTTTTACAGAGATCTCTAACTTGATGTAAAGAATAAATAAAACCATGGCATTATGAGCTCTACCTTAAAGTTGCAGTCTACCCTATCCGTTCAATCTGGGCATTACCTTTCCTTCCTGTGCCTCAACCTGTTTCACATCTGCTATCTGTCTTGAAATAAAACATAGATGGCTTTTTCGCAGCTACAACAAAGCTCCAAAAGCCAAGCCCCTTCTTCTCAAGGTGAGTAGAATCTGACCTATAATGACCAAGAGTAGTATTTTGATAACTTTTGAACATCTAAATATTTTTCTTAAACATTCCATACCTGATACTTTGAAATATGTTGTTCAGCTATATCTCATGAGCTTGCTTAGGTGCCTTACTAAGCCAAGTTCATAGAACAATTAACCTTGATTATTTTCATTTAGTGGAAGCCGTAAACCTTTAAATAATTTCACAAACACAGGAAATAATTAAGCTATCAGATAAACAGAAGCACAACATCTGTTCCCTCTAAGCATTAACTATTGCCCTGCAAAATAAACAGAACAATAAAGAAAATGCTATGCCAAAGTAAGTGTCAGCAGGACTACGCAGACCTCTCGGCGTGCTTCCAACACGTACAGCTTGGTTTACTCCTTCAGTGCAGACTGTTGAAGGTGGTCAAACAGAGCTAAGCAACTATTTCAGAAGACTGACCTCTGAAAACGAGGCATCCAGTTTTAAAGCAAAAAGTGCCTCGCCTTTCCTCTCCACAAAATCCTTTGCAATTCTTCATTTATTTCTAACGTAAGCTTCTTGACAATTAAGGTACACTAACCTGGATAGTAAACTTTTTTGCCATCGGTCTTGTATACAACCATTGTAATGAATTCCCGATTGTGTGCAAAGTCATCCTATAAAAAACACAAATCAAGTAGAGTTGTACACTTGTGTGGAACGTAACTAACGCTTAATCAGAATCAAGTATGCGTTCTGTCATCCCCTTTGATCACCACACGGTATGAGCTGATATTTGTATTACTGAGATACCCGATCCAATTCTTTTTAAAATACCTGCAGTAAATAAACTGCCACTAATTTCACTTATAACAGTTCAGGCCCCGGGATTCAAAGTTACTTCAGAACCTTTATGGTGGAATGTAATCGCTTAGCTCCATTTTTTTTTTTAACTCTGAGTCTGATGTCAACAATCTTGTTTGTAGGTACATGTACCTGCTGAATTTAAAACTTATACATAGGCATACATACCTGAACATGAAAACAGAAGCAGTAATATACTAATAACAGAAAGCTATAGAGAAAGATTTACAGAAGATGTTGCAGAACTTATGACACAGAAAAAGAACCCGGCACCTTATCTGTGATGTGCCTGCTGAGCAGAACCCAGACAGCAGCACCGCCCTGTGGACACTGCACCTCCAGCTTGTACTGAGGGTTGTTAGCCAGGCTGTAGGCATCCTTCACCGGACCTTGCTTTGCCTCCCAAGTACTAAAAGTAATACAGACACGTTATTAGATGAGTATGATACCACTCCATGCTTTGAAAACCAACTCCAAATCCTACATCATACACACAGAGCTATCTATTGTCCATAACAAAGTTACGGAAGGCTAATTTTCTACTGGAATCTGTGACGGTGGTTACACACTACAAGCGCGTCAGAAGCATTATCTTACAGCTTTGTTTTATAAGTGACTTCACTACAATACAAGTGTGATGATAAAAAATGCTAAATACAAACAGCCTGGTGACTGCAACCACACAAAGCGCAGAAAAAGCTGAACCCTTCAAGGAGCCGCGGGCTACCCAGTTACAGTCATAATTGCATACACCAACATTAAGTGAAAAACACCTATGCATTTGTAACTGTAGAAATCCATATATAAGCTACGGTTCATTTCAAAAGCCTGCCAAAGTTTTTTTCTCCAGTTTTTTTATTGAGGTAATTTTTTTTTTTAAATTCGATCTGTTTCATGTTTGGAAGGGTGCCTGCATGAAGCGTTAAAGATCTTTGAGGTACCCTATTGCAAAATCTGCCTGCCGCCTCATGAGCTGTCCAGACAAGGAAAATACATCATGAAAAAAAATTAAAAGTGCTGATGACTGAATGCGAGGCGTGGCATGCTGGAAAGAGAAGTGGATAAAACTACTTGTAAGTCCCATTGACCCTCCCACACTTGTAAACGTGAACAGCACGTGTGGAAGGCTGCGTTATCGACTAACCTTCAAATTATCACCATTTTTACTCCACTTTTTATGGCAATTGCCACTCAGCTCAGCATTTC
>NW_009602145.1:52244-74341 GCF_000690535.1 Cariama cristata
GACAATCACTGATAATATAAGGAAAGACAGACTAGATGAGCTTTGAGATTAGCATATGCATTACCTCATCGTGCTACATCACCAGAGTGTATTTCAGAATTAATTTGAACACAAAGATGGAAGGAGCCTTGACAGATAAACTCAGCAGTTGCACTATGGATGAAGGAGATTGTATGAGCTAACTTAGGCAGAAACAGTGTGGAAGCAGTGCAAAAGTGCAGTATCACGGGGTCATAAAATAGAGAAACCCTTGCTTTCTGAAACAGAGACTCACACTTATCCTCAAACTGCGTGAACGAAAAGACTGAATTGTGATGGATACTAGGTGGGAGACAGGTATCATGTTCAGAAAAAAAAAAATATATCAGCAGGTAAGGAAAATTCCTTATGATAACTACAACTGGTGAAAAATGGAATTAGTTAAACTACTCTGACATCAGTGAACCTGTAAAGGTAACATGCACTGCACAAATGACTTGCAACTGGCCAGGTAAATTAATTCCAAATAAAAACTAGGCCACTCGAGCACTGTCTGGTCACTGCTTAGAGACGGACTGCACAAAAATCTGATTTCTATTTCGATAGAGAGATGTGGGACTGAGGTCAGAATCTGGTTACAGAACCTTAAAGGGTGCACAGCAACATCACAAAGGTCACTGGAGTTTCAACGATGTTACCAAAGTAGTCAAAAACAAAGCCTGGGCTGAGAATTTAAAAGTGTAAAGTCAGGCTCAGGGCAGCATGGTTGGAGTTCAACCTCTTCAGCAGTAACTAGGAAGAACGGAAGGAAGGAAACACCACATCACAACATTTAGTGAGATACTGACACAAAAGTTTTCTCCCTCGGACCAACCTGTGAATACACGTAGATTCTTTAAAAAGACTTGGGTTCCAACTCAAATAAATAACATCATAGTACTGACACAGGTCCTCCCAGGCAATCCAGAAAATGCCTAAAAAAGGAAATGCTGTTATTGTTTCCTTACCAGACACCTTGATTTTACTTGTTTTTCAAAAGTCTCTTTCCAAGTAAACGATAAACCAACATTTCTGTAAAACTTGGTAGTGTCTGCATTGCCCAAATTTCTAAATTTAATCTTAAGCCCCAAAACAAGCAAGTTAAACCAAGAAAAACAAGTTAGTCTCTGCTTATCATCAAGGACTTTCTGAAGCTGTCAGAATGCTTTTCATTCTCAAGCACTAAGCAGAAGGTACGAGAGAATGTGTTGTATTGAAAGAGAAATCATTAGGCGATTCTGACCTGCTTTCCCCTTTCCTAGGTTTCTGAAAAAAATAAATTACATAGTCAAACAGGTTCCCCCAATTCAACAAGCTACTTCAGCAGTCAGCCAGCACAATCAAGTATTCACTCAACACCTGAGTACATTTGAATGTATTTCCACGATACTTTCTCCAACACCCAAGCGACTTGCTTTGGCACCCTGAATCTGCTTCATCTTTACAACATTCTCACACGTTTATTCTAATTTCCCAGAGCTCCCTTAATTGCAACTCCAGCCAACTCATGCCTGCAAGCCAACAGATTCCTGATGAAATGAACTCTCAGAAAGGTAACAGCCTTATAATTCAACTCTGACATAAGCAGTTGCAGATCCTGCAGCACTAAAAAAAAAATAAAAATGCAGTCATAATAGCTACACACTTAGACAACAAGACCAGAGTGTAAATCCAGTCAGAAGAAACAACTGCCTTAAATTTCCTGATGTAATTTTACATAAATTTTAACTACTAGATATTACAGATATATATTCCTTCCTAAATGAATTGGTAAGTAAATAATGAGCTAATCTCTCATAACTGTCCCAAAGCCAGGGCTGCCATCCTTATATTTAAATCAAAAGTTTTCCTTATGCATTTGCACAAGGCTTATCAATAAATGCTATAATTTAACAGGTTTGAATGCATACTGTTGTCAAAATAGAACAGCACTGAACAAAAGGGCTCCCTCAGAGGTACACAGACAGCAACTGGGATACTATAAAAAGAACAGACATCTCTTTCTGAATGTAAAACGCAGCTTCTGTGGAATTTCTGAACTGTCAGCCACCTGTCCTTCCACCAGCAAACCCGTACAGGTTTCCCAGATGCTACACGCTCTGCTGCTCCCTAGCCAAGGTGGGACAGGACAACACCGGGCATCGTTCCCAGTAGCTTCTCTGGACAGTGACACAGTAGTACCACTGTCTCAAAGACAGATCTCAATCTACTCTTACAGCTGGAAACAGAGTGTATGTAAAGATTTATTAATAGCTATATTAATGTAACACGAGGGAAAAAACCCCACTTGCCTCCAGCACATAACCTCAGATACAGGCAAGACTAATTTAAATACGGATTACAGTAAGCATGTCGATACGTATTTGCAAATGTTGGAGAATTTCCACGATGCTTCATCCCACAAAGTCTATTCACATATTAAAAAGCAGCGTTATACAGCTTATTGTCAGAATGGTATCTTTGCACCAAACTCCCCCACGTCTGGATACTGAGATAGCGACACTTGAGCAAGGAGGCAACTTATTGTCAATGAATTTGAGATATATTCAACTGTCCAGATTACTTAAACTCCAGTCAAACCTGAAATGACAGATTTAAATACACAAATACTTCCTAAACTTTCGGGCTATTTAGTTTCTAGCATTTGTTTCACCCTTGTGCTGAAGCATTTCTTTCCACCTTCCTGCAGGGATACAGCACAAAGATCTACATTATCTGAAAAGATAGTGACTTTTTAAACCTTATTACCATTGTCTATTTTCTGAGCTGTTCTTGGATCAAAGTTCAAGTATTTTTGTAAATCTGGGGTCCAATTTCTTATGTCATTTTCACTGTATCGTCCCTTCCAACGCAAGTGGCTCCAGGGATTTTTCAACTGAAGAAATCGAAGTCCCTAAAGAAATACAAAATAAAATTGCTGGATTCATCTTGTCAAAGTAATTTTTGTATTTATATTAACATGGAATATGGACCAATAGCTCAAGAAAATACAGCATCATTAAGCTTTCTGGAATTTCCCAATGGAGCTCAAGATAAAATCAACTATATTAGCCATTACAGCAAAAAATCTGTAGCTACCCATTCATGCAGGTTTCAAACAGGCATCTGAAAACATCTTCAGTTTTACATGATACCTTATATTCTCTTATATCCAAGACTGCATACGCATGAGTTGGAACTAAACCCCATTTTTCTCCTTCCTCTTCAGACATCACCCCGGTTGCTGTTGTGATAAGGACATCTCCCTTGTGAAATCTGTTGAAAAAGAGGTGAAAAACAGCTTAATTAAAATCTTGCAAGTTGCAAACTAGCATTTGCCAGGCACTGTAACAGTATGTTTTTACACTGTGCATTAGCATGACCCTGCTTTATAAAAACAGGAATACAGGGGTTTTTTTAATCAGCAGAAATCCCTCCTGAAGAAGCTTGAGAAAGTGGAACCTTCTCTCAGCATTTAAGAATAGGCTTTAAGTGAAAAATTATTCTTTTCATATAATTTCATATTTTTTATAAATAAAAATCAGCATTTATCAACCTGAAGTTCAACTTGTGTCACTTTTTAAAGACACTCTTCGCAGGTCTTCAGCTGAACACAGATGTGGTTTTATCACCATTCAGTAAATGACTGCATACAGCAAATTAACAACTCTGTCACACCCCCAGGATTCTGAAGGAGCTTCCTAAAACCTGAAGAATGAGAAGTTCATGCTTTTACACTTTTGCAGGTATTTACACCAAAGTTTTGTGTCCACCAGCATAGGCCTTACAGGGTCTGAACTGTCAACTCACAACAACTGAATTCAGTGATTGTTCTGAATTGCAATTGTTAATTTTGCAACAATTATTGTTAAAAAAACACACTAGCATGTTTCCCAGCCCCTGCTAAAACCCAAGTACATACTCAGCGTCCCTAAACAGTTGACAGGGTCACTGGACTATGGATCGACACATATTCAGCCTGGCACAGGTGAACAATAGTGACGCTATAATGGCTAGATCCCATCCTAATTGCAGTCACATCTCCAAATTGCAACACTGGAATATCTGAAAAGTTATCGACAATCAACTGAGAGCTCCAAACCAACTGAAAAAGCACTGTAGAAAGAGAGTCACGATCTTTTATCATGAATGCAGATGTTTCAGTCAACAGAATATCCCCCTTCTACTGCACTGAAATGCGTAAGAAATTGGTTGCGCAAAACAGTTACGAAAGAAATCAAAGTACTTGCTAGCTGACATTTATAAATTACAGCTCTATCTTTCACCGTAAGTAGAATTGTCATGGTAGGTCTCAAGACCAGTATTGCAGTTTTGATAGACTTTTGTGGCTCCTCCAGATTTACTAATGGGGCATAATAATCAAGATCTTGTGATATGATTAGAAATACTGTATTATATCTGCATGCTAAGGACAGCAGATCAATGTCAAAGTTCTGGCGAACTGTGTAGGAACAGAGAACACATTTCCTTCTACTTTTTAAATGTTTTTAACTTGTATATTGGTTCCGAGCTGCTCTTCTAACTCTATATTGTACTTTCTTCATCAATAAATGGGCTACTATTTTTTTTCTTCATATGTAAAGAAGAAAAATCACCTCAAACAAAATTCCACAATATTTTACTCTTCTATCAAAGCCACCGATACCTCAATTTTATTTCTTCCAGGAAGCATACGGAGCTTTTATAAAGCACCATTTGTAGTAGTACCAAAATGCTATCAAAGGATCTCTGGTGACTGTACTGCTTGTACAGTAATGCAACTACTACACAGCAAGCATTTTAATAACTTTGGAAAGAACAAACTTCTACCTCTGATAAAGCATTCTGAAAGTACTATCTTTATTGAAGGCTTGATTGTCAGAGTGCATAGCAATTCTTTCAGGTATCCATCCAGTCAGTGCATGGAGATCAATGTTCTGAAATGCAAGCATTCAAAAGAAATCAGAATAGATAATCCACCTAGAAGCATATGATGTCTGTACACAAGTTATAAAGCGCCTTGAAAGAAATCAAGTATACACAAGTTACGATATAGCTCTACACATAAAAGGCTCAAGATTAAGACTATATTAAAACAAGCAAACAAAAACTTATTTGATCAGTTTAGGATAACATTTCCAAATAGCCTCTTAAAAAAAAAAAAAAGCTGGAAAGTGAACTGATGAAACAAACTGGAATTTCAGAGCTATGGAAGCATAAAAGAACGATCAATCGTGCTCAATTCTAGGATGTGTTCTATTTATTTCATTGATTCACAGACTTTTAAACCACAGTCTCGGAAGTACCATTTGGAACCTGGCTATTATATATCCATTTAAAATTATTAAGTTTTACTTCTAAGGCTCAGGGTTTGGGTTTTTTCTTCCTTTTCGTAAAGCTGACACTGACATTTATTTTCATAAAAAGACATCTTAATCTCCCCATTTCACCTCCTTGAAATACTGCTTATTCCCTTTTCTTTTGCTTTGTACTCAAAGCAAAAGCAGAGACTAGAAATGCTTGAAGTGCCAGTAACCAGGACCGGTGGGTGGGAACTAGAGGAATTACAAGTACAAGACAGCCAGTATGTAACTCTGATTATACAAGGAAGCTATAATACAGTTGAAAGCAGAGGGGATGGGAAGGGTGGCGATTAAATGTCACAAGTCAAGTTGGTTTTCCAGATAGCAAGTTAGAGGATGACAATGGGAATAAAACACAGCTATTCTCACCAGCTTCTGTCCTCCAAAACAAAGCCGCCCAGCACCGACATAACCATACGTAAAAACGTATGCTATATTTACACCTTATACAAAGCCCCGTGTCTCCATAATCATTTTTCAAAAGGTGGTGATTACCTAGTATACCCTCCAAGAACGCGATTATGAAGACACCAACTAGAATGCGAACAGCACCATGAAATAAAAAAAATGTACTGTTACAATTTTAAAGAATTTTAAGATAAAAATCAGAAATGCTTCTTAAGTAATAAGTGAAGATTATGCAGGCTACTCATTTCAGTAAACCGTCCCTCTTTGAAAGAATAATTTGCACGTCAGTTTATCTGCAGTATGACGACTGTTTCTTTAGTAACCACATTATAGGAACCCGATACGTATTTATGTAAATGAGTGGAACAATCTGATAAACAAACTTGCGCAGATCAAAGCACTTGCTCCCTCTATATAGATGTACTAAAGGACTAGCCTGCTCCCTTCCTAGCTGAATCCCCCACCTAATGAGGGAGAACTAGCCTATTTATTAAATGACAGTTAGAAACCAAAATCAGCAGTATTGATAAGGGCAAAAAATTTATGACTTCACCCAACACTTTCATCTAGACTTTATATAAACACATATACTTCCCAACCATAAGTGCCAATCCTGCAGTCAGAGAACTGAGATTTAGTCAGAGAACTGAGATGTCTTGCTCACTCTGTTTTGATGGAATACATCTCATTCAGTACAGCTAAGCAAATTTGTGAAAGAAAAAATAGAAAAAAAAAAATTAAGAAAACAAACCCAATACTTGCCTGCCCAAGCAATTCATTTCAACTTCACTAGAAGGAAAATTATTTGACCCAAAATTATCTAAGTGGAATTTTTGCCTCTTAGAAATAATCTAGTACTTACAGAATTTGATCCAGGAAAATCGTATCCTCCCATGACCTTCATGTAAGCTTTTTCTATTAGTGACACCCATAATTCATTCTTATTGTTAGAATAAGAACAGAGAAGTTCCCCACTATGATCAACAGGTAACTGGTCATCTATGATTACCTGTGTGAAATAAACAAATGAAAAATCATCATAAAGCTAATAAAGTATTTTGGAAGTATTTAAAAAATAAAACCAAACTCTCATTAATACACAACTTCTCAGACACAGCCAGACCTGACCATCGTTCTCACATATGGACGCCTCTATCAATCCTGCAGTGGTTTGCCTAAGTGAACAAGAAATTCTGTTGCCAGCTCTTACTTGCACTGGTCTACTGGGTGACCTGTGATCACCAGTCTCGCTTTCTCCTCTGTAAAATGAGGATGATGACAGTACGCTCTTGTAAAAGTGTCTAATATCTACTGTAAAAGGTAGCGACAGAAAAGTTCAGCGTAATTACCAGCATAAAAAGTAAAGAAAAGCCTACCAATATTCCTCATCTAATTAGGAAACAGAGCATGGACTGTGCTTGGCAGCCAGCAGAAAAATGAACGGTTATTTATCTATAAGGAAACAAAGTATGTGTCACATCACTTTCCTAGTCTCCAGTTGAAGATTTAACTTTCTTCTCTCTGGAAAGGTAAAACAATCCAAAGCAGTAGTTGTGAAAGTATTAACATTTCTTCTTTAAAGTAGGTAGAATATATTTGGCATTGTTACAGATTGTTACTGCAGTATTTGTAGTGGTCTGAAACAGTTTTCCCAGAAAGGATGTTTCAGTTTCACGTTGGCATTAATCCATTACCCATACAGGCTACCAATGCAACACATTTTCTGGTCAAATCCTATCTGTGCAGGAATGAATAAACCTTTTCATAGAAGAGCAAACGGCCATTCATCCTAACAAAAGTCAGCCATTAGGAGATCTTTTGGATAGCATATTAAGAGCAAGGCAAGCACATAAATGATACTTCCCTGAAACATTCAGATTCTGGATTTTTGCAACTCAAGGACTTCCTGAACCAGAGGTTATATCTTGGTAATTAATACCCTTTGAGGACTTTCCCCTTACTCCTCCACTCTGTGAATATAACCACTCAACTTCTGAACTCCCATAACCATTCATCAGTCACTATGATCTGCAATAATCAGTGCTACAGCTAAGTATTCTATGAAGAAATACATTATTTTATGCTCTTATTTATTGCACTGAAAAGAAAATGAAGTTGGTTGTGAGTTTACAAAGTTCTATCATGTATCTTCAGGCATCTCCTCTCCTTACCAAAAATCTGTGGTCATTTGAGTTATTATTCTACAGTCATTCCATGTCTATACTCTTCCTGGATGTCGCCCTCTGTCCTTTTTAGTTCTGTAACTTCCTTTCTAAGATGGAGTGGAAAAGTAGATTACTTGCACATCCCATTCATAAATATGGGATGCGTAATTTTGTTCCTGTATGGTTTTCATCATTCTTTTAAGCAATATAAGGATTTTTTTCATGAATTTAATGTGAGTAAGGCTATTTTCATGAACGTCTGGAAAAGAAATACCTACATTCTGTTACATACTTCACAATCAAAATGAATCTCAAAAGGTTAAACAATTAAAAAACACCTCCCAGCAAAACGTATCTAAAGTTTTTGCTATGCAAGCATAGCTTCACAGTGAAGCAGGTTAAGCCTTTAAAATACATGACTTAAACTGTAACAGTATTAAGTCCCCCCAAACACATTTACCTTTCTAGGTACACCATTGATATGAAGCTTCACCATGTATTTGCCACATGGATTATATTCTGGTTCTCCTTTCTTATTCTGAGGGTAAATTATACTGTTTTAAAAAAAAAAAAAAAGCAGATATTGTGACATAAATGACTTGGCTGTACACACACTGATAACAATAACAGTGAGATTAACATAGTCTGTTTCTGGAATTTACACTGAACACAAATATGGAATTTTTAATGAAAGAGTAACATAAATTTAGTAAAAATGACGATGATGTTTAAATAGGTTTTATTTTTCAGGCCTTGCTCTTGCTCTAGTTCTCTGCTTAATATAGTAGTAAAAAGAACTTAAGTAGCCTAATTGTTTCTCCAATAGAAGCAAGGCAAACAAATTTATCTTACTGTTAAACAAATGGTATTTGCATATCTGTAGTATAAACACAGTATTTGTCTGAATGACAAGTCAAACATTTGAAGAAGAAGAAGGCAGTGCAGAACTCGTGGCTCTTGAAAAGAATACAAGTTCAGTTCTAATGAGTATAGGTTAAAACAAAAGAATCCAGGAACAACGTTCACACACTGGTCTGGCAACGGGTTGCCGGCAGAGTCTGCCAAACCCATGCCAAATTTATCACAGGACACCAGTTAAGTGGAACTGAGGTAGTGTTGTTAACGTTAATTCTACAATGAGATGCAAGATGGACCACCTGTTGCACAGCAGTTCACGTAGCAAAGTAGGAAAATAAACCTATAAAGCATTGTAAGTAAAATTCTTATTAAAAACTAAACAAAACCTTCCAAATCATTTATTATACCTCAGAGCACACCTGAAGTTAGACTCCAGTGTCTGTATACATATCTACATAATGTTGGCTTCCCTCTCAGAAGTGCTGAAGCCACATGAGTCCCAGGGAGATGAAGGTGAAACAAATGCTAGTTTTCAGTGTGTGCAGCTGTCAAAGAATGTATTGCAAAAGCTTGGCAGTATTAAGTCTGCAAAGATATCAGAAACCAACAGCTACTTACCTTGTGATCAATTTTTTGTTGTATCTTCTTTCATATGCCGCACTGATAGCTAGCGATGCCACGAAAGAACAATCCGACACTATTGTCTATAAAGAAAAGAAAACTGGTGAGGACATTTACTAATTACTTAGATACTGAAAGTCAAACAGGGTGTGTGGAGGGAAGGAATATCATCAGTTTGTAATTCTCTTCAAAAGGGAAATATTTGAAGTAAGAAGAATAAAGTTAGTACTAAAAAGGCAGGAAATCTATGCTTGCTGACATGAGGCCACCACAGAGCAAACCAGAGTTAGAATTATTACTGACAATCAGAGGCAAGTGCAGATACCTCAGCATTCACTCACACTTCTTTCCTCCTCCGCGAAACACACTGTGTAATACAAACCATATCCAATGGTATAATCTATTGCTGATTTCAGAATACCTTGGGTCATCTGCAACTTTACACTAAGCAAGACATTGCCACTATTCTCAACAGGCCACTCTGCTTCCCGTCAAATAAAAATTTAAAAATCTTGCTCACTATTTTTTCCATGCAGTAAATTAAGTGAACAATGTGCTGCAGAGTACACCTTGCCTTTTTTTCATACTAACCTTACTGCTATTTCTGAAAAAGAGGGTTTTCAGCTGGAATTCAAAATCTGATTTTCACTTTCACTGCTAACACACCTGTTTGTTCTCATGGCTAGAAAATGCATGGAATCTGAAGCGATACTACTCGTTTGTTTCCTCTCATGAGAGCCAAGGAAAGCACTCTTGCATTTGGCGATGCCTTTCTGAACAAGAAGGTCCCCTGCAATGAACTGCTAGCAGCACACATTTCTCTTCAGGATCAACTTACCTGCTTTATGCTGAAACTCGACACGGTATAAATCATCGTAGGGTTATTCGTTATGTCATCTGGTCGCACCCACTTGGCAAACATTGCTTTCTGTTTGGGGGATAATGGTAACTTCCCACATTTATCACTAGATTTAAGAGAGAAAAAAGTAGAAATAAATCAATAGTGGAAATAAATCAATAGCAGTTTAGAAAAGCTTTTCATGGTATGTCCAGTCTTATATATCTGCCTGATAGATGGGACAAAATATGCGCAGAACAACACAGCTTTGTATACAGAGCTGTAAAATAATTTCAAAGAACGCTACTACTAAGTTTGTGATTGTTAGGGAAAAAAAGAAAAAATATTAAAAACATGAAATAAAAAACAAGAGCTTCCTTCATACAGAACTGAAGAAGGGAATTCCAAAAAGCCATTTACACCAGCAGAAACTCAAATTCCCCACCTTATTTCAATATGATGAACTAATAATAACAAGTTTCTTTAGTTCAGAAATTACTGAGGCCTGTCTGATTGACAAGCCTTTAGCAGAAAAAACCCATAAAACCAAAAAACCAACCAACCCACCCCAAGTGCCTTTGTCTATTATGGCTATGTAATCTTAACATATTATTACTGCTCATGAATGAAGGTCTAGCAGTTACATATCACTTCTCCACAGAACAGTCCCTTACAGAGGGAACAGCTTAGCACCTTCATTTTACAGGTAGCTGAGCCACTGGCATGCAGCAGAATCAGGAAATGGACCCAAGCTGCCAGCCCAGCCCAATACCCCAAAAAGCCAAGTATAATGTTGTCCTTATAGGCCTGAAGGCACAACTGCAAAAGCATTGCAGAGCAGGATCAGCGTACACTAAAGTTTTAAGATCAGACTGGAAGAAGGAAGTGGTAGTATTTAAATATCTCTGCCTGAATTATGCTTGAAAGCCTACTTAATTTTGAACTCTGGAAAAGAAAACATAGAAATATCAAATACGGGAAAGATTTGGCAATAAAAACCAAAGTAAAGTTCATTAATTGAATCCCACTTACGAAAATGGCATAGGGAAGGCAAAACGTTCCCTCAGATCAACACTCATGAAGGGTACGTATTCAATGCCATTAATTTTTGAAGTCTTCCTGCAAGTCATAAGAAAAAAAAAAAGTTACAAACCTATCTATCATCTTCCAAAGACTTAATTCCAGAAGATAACAACAAAATTAGTTTTTTAAAACTAACAGGACACAGTGCTTCTGAAAACAAGACCACTACTTCTTGGAAATGAAACCACCACTGTATTTATTTGGGTTTGAAATGTGCCGTACTTGCTGGCTCAGTCACTACTCCTGCTAGTACCTACCTGCCGACAAGTCACCATGACAGCACAGAAATGACTGTCAGCCACAAACCTCTTCATAGTTCTAGAAGTAACATTTAAAACTACATTTGTCTAAATAGAACTTCTCAAGTCACTTAAGCCTCTCATTAAAGAGAGTCTTAGGATAAGTTGACAGCAATTAACAATTAGCAACACTTAGATTTCATCTAATTGGCGCTGTATTTTGGAATACTTTGTCAAACAACAATAATGAAAATACTGCACGTTTATTAGTACATTTTTGACTAAAGTGCACAGAATATTTTCTAAAAAAATGAAAATTTAAATGTAAATGTAATTTCAGTTTCAAACAAGGAGTTAACTGATGATTAAAGATGTGAAAGAACTTGACGTTCTCTTGCAAGACTGAAACACCACCACAAAAACCCAACCCCCCCAAGCCATCTACAAAACCAGAAACATTCACAGCACAGGCAGTACAAGAGGAAAAAAAGTGAAATTTTAATAAGGCATTTTTTAATGTTCTGCAACTTTTCCAACACACGTGCATTTCTATCTTCATGACCATATCGTCAGTCCATTTAAGTCCCCTAAAGTCAACAAGCAGACTAAATGTTTTATGATCAAATCCTGGACAGTGTTGAGCATCACCTCTGTCACAATCTTTTTTTATTGCATGTGGAGAAGGAGGAGGAAGGTTGAAACACTTATCAGACAATGCATTATTTTTTTTAAGATATCTTCGATAGTTTTCAAAATTCACAATTTAGACTAAAGGTTTTATGGATTATTTGTAGCTTATTCTACCTATAATAAAAATCAGAGTAAAAGGAACTGGATGTAACAGAAGTCAGAGTCCTACAAAATAATATGCTGCTTCAATTTCCAGTGAAGTAGTAGTTGTATAATCTATAAAAACATCTTTGCACCTTGGCTTCTCAGAGCCAGAACTTTCATGAACTCAGGTAGGTTATGTGCAACATACAAAAATAAGGCTATGAAAAATAATCTTGGCAGTCGGCGACAAGAAATTGTCTTCTAAATACAAACTAGAAAGTATGCTCTGTGAATAAAAGCCACTAATTACATTACCATAGAGAACAGAAGAATTTATTAATATGTAGGTAATATCAGCAATGGGTTTGTACGAGGCGGTTTTCCAGCCCTCTGTGTATACACCTCATGCTTCAGCTGTTTCAATCTACTGTGTAAGATGCACAAAGAATGTGAGCACAAATGATAATATTTTGGAAAAACTGGTCTTCAACTTACCTGAGTACTTCAATCTCCTCGGCAGTGTATCTCTGACCTTGAGGTTCGCTAGCTTGTACTGCTCTGATTGTCTGCGGTTTATCATTTAAAGAAAAATCAGGTCCCAATGGAAAAAATGTTCTGACTGGCTGATTTGGTTTAGCTGCAGTTGACTTCTCCTTCTGAGATGACTTTGACACAGATTCCTTCAGTGCCTCTGCTCTAAAGCAAATAAAAATGCATTTTTTTTTTACAACAATGATAAAAATACAGTTGTGGTTCAATTATTGATTTGCTTGGTTCATGTTCCCACGTATGTTAAATGGAATGAACAAACGCCCAGGTTGACCAACACCACTTTTCCTAAGAAAAATTTCTGATGCCAGTACTTCTTTATTTTTCTGTTCTAGAATCAATTAAAATATATCATTTCCAACTCATATATAAGGTACTTTTGGCAGAACTTATTAGATTTTTGTTGCCTTTAAATTAAGTTAATAAGAGAATTTGTGGAAGTGCTCATTATCTGGAACTTCAGAACAAGACCACTGAAACACAGAGAGAGAAAACTGTTTTGCATCCTCACATACCTTCAGGATTTAATTTGTCTAGCAGCTACAACAGCAGTAAAAACCCACTAGCATTCTCACAACCCAGAATTTCAACTGCTTGAAGACTGTGTATTCAAGAGCCGTATTTTGTTGCTGTTGCATTGAGCTGCTGATAGTCACACATACGCAAAATACGGGCTTTTTTCTGAACACAGACTGAGAAGTGCTGAAAACCAGCTTATACTGAAACTTAGCCCAACACAGTCCGTTATTCGCCACCATACAGCTGATGTAAAGAGTTACACTGAACTTACACTCATGCAACTTGTTTCAGACATAGACTCCACTGGACTAGATCTACCCATACAATTAGATTGCTACCATCAGGGTAAGTATCTCCCAGTTTTCAAGCTTTCTTCCTTATGATGGGACACTGGCAGTCTGACTTTGTGCTGGCCTGAATTCAGCTTTTTTATAGAAGCCAAAAATTGTAGTAGAGTACTCTGATTTATATTGCTGAAGACTGACAAATACACAGTCCTTTCCTAATTCTGCATGTCCCAAGATTCCCATAGCGCTGGCACAACAGCTGCTATATTCAGCAGTATGGCAGCTGGCAGCTATCTCCAAGGAGAACCCTACAGGAGCTAGGTCCACCCAAAATCCATATACTCTTTGCAGTACAGGACAGACACGATAGACTGAGAATCCAACTCCCAGAGCGCATTTAGACCTGAGAGCAAGTATGTTCACTAACATGAGCAATACTCACCTATCCAGTGCTTGTCGAGCCAGCTGTTTCAGTTTTGACTGGAGGCCTGCTTCTGAAGTTTCAGTAGCCTTAAGTGCAAAATAAAAGAAAAAGCTACACATCAAAAAACCTCATGTTTTATAAGCTGAGTTTGTCAAATTCCACACTTATAGATTACAGCAAACAGTAACTAGCTACTTTTTCCAATTCTCTTTTGAAATGAGCAAATTTATTTTTTTTTTTAAATCTCACCATAAACAGCATACTACATAAGCGAATATAATTTTGCTGTTCTAGTGAATGCTCATAGAATGGAACCGATATTTAAAATTCTTCAGCATGGGAAACACTGTACATGCAAAAAAAATTGCCAGAAGAATTAACCATATCAAAACACTATGGGCAGAAAGAAGACAAAACCAAATGTCACGTATACTACTGAGCTTAAATGCATTCCAGTTCTTTTCCCCAATGAGTCAAAAGTGATCATGGTAACTTAGGAAAAAAATTTTTTTTGAATGTTTACTTTCATAAAATACAAGCAAACAAGATTGTTGCAAGTTTAAAATCTTGTTCTTGCACATCTGAGGCATAAAATAATCTATGACAGGGCACCAAAACAGACATCAAGAGTGCTGACTTCTGTTCCCAGTTGGGAGGTCAGCTATGACAGTTTATGCTTTTGTTTTCCTTACAAATGAAGCATGGCTACTGCAGCTAAACAATCTGCAAGAGGCACAACGTGAGGTGCAGCTTTTCCTATGACACCCACAAGCAGGTTTCAAGTTCTAGTTTTCAGGTTCTAGCTTGACCAATTCTCCCAGGTCAGCTAGGTCAACTGAGGAAACAAAAGGCAAGCTACTTTCACCCCAAGAAACAAAATTAGAAAAGCTCTCTATAAGCAACTATTTTCATTTGCAAATAAATTAACACTTCAGAACTCCTGGCTGGAAGACACTTTGAAAGATGTATGAAGGTAAGCAGCGGAGATAGAACCCCAGCACACCCATCTAGGAGTCAAGGAGTCAAGTCATAGAAGAGAAGGAATGGCTGCTCTCTTGAGTACATCAAGGGTAAGGATGAAACAAATCTCTCCACCTGAATATACTGAGGAGAAAGACAGAAGTAAAGCTTCAAGGTAGCAGAGCTCCTTCAATCTTTTTCATCCTGGCAAGAAGGAGGTACTTTTTGATCACCTTGAGGGACAAAGCCTACAGTTATCTCAACAAAATAACGTACTAGTCAAGAGTGAAAGAAACTTCAGTAGTATCTGTACCTAACAAAATACCCGATAAAAGCAGATCATTTCAGACTAACTTCAATATACATAATATTTGCATGCACTTACACAACAGAAGGAGGAACACAGCAGAGGAAAAACAGTGTGCTGCCACAGTAAATTTTTTGTAACAGACTGAAAATGTTCTGCTTCAACAGCTGAGGTGGAAAAACTAGAGGAGTTCTACTAACTCTTGATCTGGTTACACTGTATCACACAGTTTTTTAGCCTATATATAACCAGCTTACAGACTCGAGAGAAGATTTTACTCTAGCATGCAGCAAAGATAACACTCCCCTCCCAACAACCCACATATATTTACATTATAAAAAGGGAAAAGAAGGGGAAAAGAAAAACAGACTTGGTGGAGTTACATTATGATGGTGAGCTCTTCCTGTAAATGAGTTAGTTAAGGCAACTGGACTTAAGGGAAAAAAGCAGTACCTGTAATCATATTCTCCATCATTTAAGTAATGGCCAATTCATCCTTACCGATAATTTCAGTGTGAATGGAATTCACTTCTAACAGCTTTAATGTTGAGCACTGAGTAATCAAGTAGTATTTTTATGAGTTTTGGCATCAGTAGACCGTTATGTTTTCAGAAAGTGTTACACACAAAAATTTCCCTTAAATTACTTCCCTTAACGTAGTCAGAAAGTAACATAGCTGACACATTAGCAAGTCATCTTCAGTTTCAACTGTTTTTAATTTCTGTTTTAGTGTTGCATTTGCTCCAGAGCAAAAATCAACATGAAAAAATTTCCAGAATATTTCTAGTTTTTAGTATGGTCCCATTCAGGAAAAACACATAAACCACAAGTTCTCATAAATTTACAGTGTTGAATAGCAACATAACATAAAGACTGGAAGAAACACTAAAAAGCAGTGGAAAAAAGATTAAAAAATATTTTTTAGAAATACAGGTACTCCATTTTTAAGCCAGCCCTTAAGAATCAGTCACTTGTGTAAGTGGAAGAATTTCTTACCATCACATAATTCCACCAAGTTAACCTGTAGCTTAACATACTGTTTTCAAACAGAGTTCCACCGCTTCTGTGTACAACTCTATAGCTTCTTCTGCATTGCCTTTATCATCTTCATCAAAAGCCTGTGTAACTAGGAAGTGAGCACGCTCCAAGTCCAACTGTTGTTTTGACTTCAGGGGGTCTGTGTTCTGTGACTGAACTAAACGAAAAAGAAAGTACTTAGCTTTGTACAGCAGCAGACTTGCAAAAACATCCTTAACATCGTGCTGAAACATTAGCAGTTCTAATCAGATGGGTAATATCTGTTTCTTGGCTGGAAACCAAATCTTTCTAAACTTTGCTAAAAACATCTTTGCAAGGACAAGAAAACACCACGACCACCATGAACCCCCAAAGCAGAGATACGCTCTCAGGATATTTCAAATGTCAAATAACGTAAATAAAATCACTTTCATAATATGCTAAGGACAAGGATGTTTAATTATGTAAAATATTTCTGAAAACACCTCACCTATGGTAATATACAGGTTCCTTAGGTGTCTGTCTCATTTAATACCTTTATTAAAGACCTGAAGGAGAAGATGGAGTGCACCCTCCTCAAGGCCGCACGCCCCACCAAACTGATTCACTCACGGACACAGCTGCTATTCAAAGGGACACAGACAAGCCACAGTAATGGGCTGACAAGAATCTCAGGAAATTCAATCAGGACAAATGCTATGCCCTGTGTCTGCGACAGACTAACAGTGATGAAGGCTAACTGCACCCTGGGCTGTGTCAGCAGGAGCACAGCCAGGAGATGGGGAAGCGATTACCACCCTCTACTCGGCACCCAGTAGACTGTATCTGGACTACTGCATCCAAACTTGTGTTCCTAACGATGGTTGGGGCTGGAGGACTTGGCCTTTTGAGAAGAAACTGAGGGACCACGGCTTGTCCAGCCAGGAAGAGAGATGGCTTTGGGGGAACCTAATAGCAAACCTGCCAGTAACTGCGAGGTTATCAAGAAAATGGATTCAGGCTCTTCACTGTGGTGCAAAGAATAGGAATGAGAGCCGGCGGTTATGAACTGAAACAGGGGAGACTCCAACCAGGTATATACAAAAAAAAAGAACACTAGAAAGACAATCGCACCCTGGAACAGGGGCCCAGAGGCACCAGGGAATTTCTGTACTTAGGCATTTTCAGGACCTGACTGGACCGCTGCAACCTGGTCCAAAAATCAATGTTTACCCTGCTTTGAGCAGCAGATTGGTGTATAGACCTCCCAAGGTCCCTTTTTGGCCAAGTAATTCTATGACTAACTGAGAATTGCAGGTGTGCAAAAATATGAGATTTTGGTGTAAACATAAACACTGAAACTGGATCAAACAAGGAAACCCTTATGACAGCAAAGAGCTCTCTTGCTCTCTCAAAGTTAGTAATTCTACATAAATAGCAGAACCCACTTGCTTCAAATCCATCATGCAGCTGAGGCTTAAACGCAAGTTTTGATTTGTTCCTGATCAATTTTCATTGCTATATTTAATTACTTTCTCAGGTTTGCTCTACAGATATGATTCCTAAGAATATTTAAAAGGAAAGAATACCCACAGCCAAGTCCTTAGGAAGTAAGTCTCGGCTTCATTTCTGATGTATCAGAATTCAAAGCACTGATGTGCTCATTGTATTTGCGGTCCTTCACAAAGGACAAGAAATTTAGAATAATGAAAAACAGAGCAAACATCATTGATACAATTTTCACAGCACCGAAAGGTTTTCCACTCAATTAATTTAAGCAGAGGTTTAATTAGAAAGCTCCTTACCCACCTGCTGAATAGAGAGCTTGAACTCTCTCCAAGTACTCATTTATTTTTTCTTGAATATTTTCCAAGTTGGACCCTGCCATCCCAGCATAAATCAAGGCTTGTGCAGCTTCCTATAGGGAGAAGAATTTGAGGCAAAGTTAATGTTTGCTGCCTAGAAAATTACTTTCCATAAACAGAGGGCCTCCAGCAGACACAAGTTGCATGAAAGCAAGCCCCTACATCTGCAAGACTCAGTGGCTGCAGGGAAATTCTACTGGAAAGAACAAGTTTCAAGTTATAAATGAGGTCATGTTCAATTTCTCACACATGGAACAATCTGTAAGACCATAAAAAGGTTTGGAGGTTCGATAAGGCCAGATCTTAGGCCTGTCTGTATAGCAATGCACGGAATTAGGAGATTTTAAGTAAAATTTTTCAAGCATGCACTTAAGTCAGTTAAGTAAAGCTCACAAGCCACAAACTGCCTTTTATTTTTAAAGTTGAGGATTTAAGATTAGGGAAAAAAAAAAAAAAGCTACTCACAAGTTATTTGTATTTAATCTGATAATAATGAAAGTAAACCAATATAAAAGCTTTTCAAAAGCAAATGCACAGAATTTTGGCTTAGAAAGTCTTTTCTTTTAGTATTACTCAAATAAAGCCATCAAATCTGGAAAGTCTACAAATTTAAAGTTTCCTAGCTCCTCAAACTTTGTTTTTTAAATGTTTGTACGTATGCAAAACACTGGATATTGATGAAAGTCTACTTCCAAGAGGAAATGTAGGCCTACGGCTCAGAAGCACAGTACATTATCCGCATTAAGGCTTTTTCCATACTGCAGAAATCTATTAAGAAAAAAACACCTTCAGTTGCATAAGCTGTCTATCCATTCACTAATTTATGAAAAACATGTAAGGTTTGGCAGGGTTGTAATAAACAGTCATAGCTGACACAGTCTCAGAAGCATATGGAGAATTGAAATTCGTCACTCACAAAAAGGAAGATGAAAACCTTATTTGCCCTCATTATTGGCATGGAAAAAACGCCACACTTCTGTGGCAGCACTTGTCTTCCCAGGAGCAGGAGAAGAGAGGAGGCAGCCACATAGCAGGCTGGGTATGTAGGAAGCAGAAGAGTAACAAGAGCACTTCTCCACAAAGACGATGCTCAGAGAGGCTGCTCTGCACAGGGCAAGCACCGAGCCACGGCCAGAGAACCTCGTGGGTGCTTTATGGCCACGATTTTTGTCAAGTTTAGCAGTCTGCTCCCGTACACATCTGCCTAGTTTGCCCAAGCTTAAAACTGATCCTGATACAGCCTGTACTTGTATCAGAATAAATTTTAACTGACAAGCATCGCAGAACCGAGAACTGCATACTCCCTGTCAATCTTACATCACGTCAAACGTCCACAGCAACAGAAAGGTAAATAGAAGTACTGTTCCATTTATATGTAGCAATTAACTACCGTTAAGGTCTAACATACAACTGTTGTTTACGGGGGGAAAAAAGTGCGCTACAGACATCTGCTGAAGGGATGTACATATTTGTCTGTGACATACCACAAGTACAGACTGACAAAACAGGTGCTGTATCATAATGGTAAGTTGTCTCCATCTGACGCAAAGTACAAATGTGGATTTTCAAACCAGTACTGCAAAACCAACGCATACTTAATGTTGCTTCTGTGATTTTGAGCACAACTGTTTTGCCTGGTTTTAAGATGTAAACATAATGAAAACTTTCTTTTATAAATTAAGCCTCTAAAGGACTGAAGCCGTTGACCAACTGCCTGCAGAGCCAGCATGCCAACTGTTTCCAGTGACAAGATGAACGTGCTATTCAGAGTTAGTATTTATGATCTCTTCAATGCCACTACTGTTTGGCCTGAGCAGCGTGCCACAGTTACACTAAGCTAACTACTGACCATCAGCTTGCAAGTTGCTAACTGCTGGTCAACAGCCAAACTTACCAACAGTCTTCAGCAGTTTTGCTGAAGTCATCAGGTGCTCAAATATGTTTCTGACATTTCTGTAGAGCACTACTAACAATTTACCCCAAGCTGGTTCACATGCAGCCCTCCTCTAGGGACCTATCAAATTCAGGTGATAGCAGGAAGCAAACAGCGCTTGCTAGCCATAGGAACTCCATTCAGGCAGGTCCATTTGTTGGCTATCGGCAACAAACTGTAGCATTTCCCATGCTTCATTCTTAAGTTCTTGCAGAATCCAGTTCAGCACCCAAGATTTCCCACGTGCTTGGTAACTGCACCAGTGGGCTCTGAACTGCTTAAAGCAGTTGCTAAGAAAGTCAGTAACAGGCCAGAGCTCACTTGCACTGCCCCCAAAAATGCACAGAGTACCCCCAAAATACTAGATGATATTTTGTAACTACTCTTGCTTAATCTAACATTGAAAGCGATGCTTCAGGCAACACCCAGAAAGCCAAACCTATCTAGGTTAAATCACAGATAAAGAATTCTGCTTCAACAATATCTGCTGAGTTTGCTCTCACTCCTCCTGATCACAATAGGTTTGAACACCAACACCTTCACATATATCTGACACAAGAGTCAATACCTAATCTTGGACTGCCAAGAGTCACCTGTCTGAATACCAAAAATCTTAGCTGCAGTTGTGATTCAAAGCTTTCCTATCACATAATTGTGCTGCTCTGTGGTCTAGCCTTTGCATACCAGAAAACATTGTCTAGATTACACTCTGTCACATGTAGCTTGAAGTACACCAAGACTGCCAGGGATACATTTTTGCACTTAGCAAGAATATCACCCGTATGCAGCAAGTGAAAAAGATTTTCTATACACGGTACAAAAGAGTATAAGAGTGATTGCACAAAAAGATGTTTTTCTTCTGAAGAGCATTCAATAATTTCTTCCAGATATACTGAGAAATGTACTGTAATACAGTAGTGCTGCACATAGCTATCAGACCATGCACACACACTGTTGCTGGTAAGCACAGAGCCTATCAGCGTTATTATGGGTAACTATAACTTTGGCATATATATACTTTATAGATATAAACTTAGCTCACCCTGTATTAACAACCAGGTTAAAAAAATAAAGATACTCCTCTTCCTCTCCTTTCACACTTACATGCATAGGCCACCATGATAACACTACTATCCTTTTTATACATTTCAAAGACACCTAGTACTGATGAAGCAAAAGGCCAACTACAGAACTCTTAGCAAGTTATTAGGAGACAATCGCTTTGGCAGGATAATGGAATATGTGGAATGATTACTGCAAGAAGGATAAACACAGGCTTCAAAGAAATCCCTTCTTGCAGGTGAGAAGTAAAGCCAGTGGAATATGGAACTTTAATGTAACTTTGCAAAACATAAATCCAACAAAATGAGACAACTTACACAGGTGAAAAATGCACAATGGTTGCGCAGATGCCGCTAAATACCAGTAGTAAGTCTGTAAATACTGCGAAGACACTGAACCGACCTCATCACACCCTTGGTTACGCCAACCTGAGCTGTATTGAAATAACAAAACAGGATCCCCAATAGAAGGAATATTTGCGTGTGGTTAAAAACATGTCAGTGGGAGCTTGTGATGTGAAGCTAGCTTACTGCTGAGCATCCCGTCCTTCATCAGGCACTCCTCTACTTGTTCAGTGACCGATTATACAACAGAGTCGATTCCAGCTGCACGCTCAGGAGCTGCAGCGTGCCCACTTGCAGTTCTCCAGAACGCCCAGCGCTTACACCTCCAACACAACAGTGAGCAGTCTTTCAGGCCTGGCGGGGGTAGAGGAGAGGCCAGGAAGGAAAGTGGAGAACCAGCGGGGCAGAGACGTTTTGGGCCAGGTCACGGGAGGCTCCCCGGGAAGCTCGGAAGGCGTTGTGTCTCCAGCAGCTGCCAGAAGCGCCCGTACCCGCTTCTCAAGCG
>NW_009602146.1:0-286 GCF_000690535.1 Cariama cristata
CGCTCCGCCATGCCGCGGTACTGTGCCGCGCCCTCTGCAAGAACCGGGAGGGCCAAAGCGCCAAGGACCAGCGCAAGCTGAGCTCATACACGTGAGTGTCCGGGGAGGGAGGTAGGGTCTGGGTGAGGGGATGGTGAGCGCCGAAGGGGCCAACCCCGAGTGAGGCGAGGCCCGCAGCGGCCCCTGAGGAGCCGGGGGGGGAAGGTAAATGGCCGATAAACTAACTTTGGGGGCTGGTAGTCGCCTTTGAACTCTGCCTGGTCCCGAGAGGCTGCAGGGAAGTAAA
>NW_009602146.1:367-600 GCF_000690535.1 Cariama cristata
GCCCCATCACCACCACCCCCCCGCAAGGACGGCCAGTGCTTGCTACGGAGACGTACAGCAGCGTCGAAGGGCTCTTGAATGGGGGCAGAGGATTCATGAAGTGAAAAACAGAGAGATTCGACTAAAAAATAAAATTTGCGCATATAATCATGAGGCTGTTTAGCTGTTAGAGCTAAGTAGCACCAATTACCCCGTTTTTTTCCAGCGTGGCTGCCTTTGTGGAAGGGCTGTTT
>NW_009602146.1:622-4858 GCF_000690535.1 Cariama cristata
GGAGGCATTGGCTTAACGGTGAGAGCGCTGAGTATCCTGGATCTGGCAGCGAAGGGCCTAACAGAACAGGAAAGTAAACACGTATTGATTCTTTAAATATCCCTGCTAGAATTATTATATTGCCTACACTGTGAATGGAGGCATTGCTGGTTTGTTTGGAGGCAGCTGAGCTAGCTGGAAGCTAACTAGCTTGGTTGCCAAAAAACAGTTTATGGTGGCTGCATAGTACTATCTGGTGACCTGGTTGATTAGTCACCATGCAAGGCCTGCAGTAATGTCTGTACTGTTGCAGTTACGTGGCTGTTGATTCCCAGAATGGTGAGTTAAAAACAGTGTTTCTCAACCCTGAGAGGAGCACAGTGCTGGTAACTAAATATTAAATGTATTTCAGTTGAATAAAAGTATGATAACCATTTGTCAACGGAAGGAATTTTGTAGCATTTAAGAAAAATTTGAAGAATAAATTTCACAACTAGCCTCAAAATCTGTTTTGCTAAAATTTATCCTTCAAACTAAGTTTTGTTTCAGTTGCTGGCTAGTCATTGTTATTCCAAGATCAGGAAAGCTATGTAGGAAGACCCACAGGAAGACTGCTTTGAAAAGGATTTTAGTTTAGATTGAAGGAAAGCTCTTTTCCCCGGCATGTCTCTAAACACGATTAATCGTAAAACAATCATGAAAATGAGGGGAAGTAAATTATTTATATTGCTTTAGAGAATGTGAGTGCCACATAGATAATCCAAACAAGTTTGAGTGCTGATGCATATTTATATTCAAATGTATGGCATCAGTATAAAGATGACTGCGAAACCATAGCTGTTTTATCTAGCCATTGAATTGTGCTGCATTACGAGTATCATGGTCCTGTAGAAGGGGTGCTGAAATTTGATTTTTAGAGATCTCTTGCTGAGATCTTCTGAGACCTTCTGAACTTTTTAACTTTGACCTAATTTCAGCAGGCCTAACTGCCCTTCTTTGTTTTATTTCTTCACGTGTCTGACCTGCACAGTGGTGGCAGCTGCTGAATTCTTTTAATTTAGTTCTCTTTCCTGTGTAATTTGTCTGACCGTTTGCATATATTTTGAAAATCAATTTAATTTTTTTCTATGAACATGTATACTCTTCATTTTCCTTTTCAAGTAGGTTAAATGGTTGAAAAGTTAGTTATGGGTTACATAATATTGTGGGGGCTCTCAACTCTGTAAATTAAATTTTTGAACAAAATTTAAATCCTGCACTGGAAATACTCGCATTTCCAAATTATCCGATAATCTGAAGTATGACATATATTAAGAGGTACTCTGTTAAACAAAAAATAGTAATAAAAGGTTTTAGTTACTAGTTGTGTGTAGTAAGGCAAAAAAGCCCCAGAAATACTATTTCTAAAATGAGGACCAGACCTAACTTTTAAAAAATTAAGTCAGAGTATTTCATGTTACTTCAGCAGAACTACTTTCTGAGCAAGTGTTGCAGGATCAAACCTTTCAAAACATATTGGCCCTGGGTTCTGAAACCCTTGGCTAGCAGACATCAACAGAAATTTTGCTGCTGAACTCCGGAGCAAATATCCAACTAGAAATAATTTGGATAATTATTGGATTGACATCTAAGTGACATCCTGATCAGCACTTAATATTTAAATTTTTTTTTTTAAGTATTATTTTAATCTTTTTGTAAGGAAAGAGTACCTTGTAAGGAACAATGAGGTATTCTTTATTTTAAAAGAAGAAAGGAGAAAAAATAACATGTTTTTTCTTTGTGTTTTTGTTTGTTTTTTCAAATGCTTTAAAAAAGATTTCCACTTCATGATAAAGAGAGACTTGAGAAATGGTTGCAGAACATGAAACAGATGCATGGACTCCAAGTAAGCACCAGCTTCTGTGCAGTGATCATTTTACCCCCAATTCTGTTCATGTGCAGTGGAGTATACAATACTTGAAACATACTGCTGTACCAACAATTTTCTCTTCCCCGGATGATGAGGTAATATATTCCTATATTTTATTTTAAAAATAGAATTCGTGCCTATCAAGATATTTTGTCAACAGGACTGATAGAAAACGAGTATGTGATTCCATAGTGTAAAAGAAGAACAACTTCCCATACTTTGACTGGAGGTTCAATGTCTTTTTTAACTGGAAATTACAGAGATGTTTCCTGTAGGAAATTTCCCCTAGGAAAATAAATTTCCTATGAGAATATTATGATTCTAAATATTTTTTCCTGTGCAATTATTCTTAATTAATATTTTAATGTTCTTTTAAGGCCTTTTATTAACTGTACATAGATAGTGGGTTTGGAGTGTATTAGTTTCAAACTATACATTTCTCTTTCCTGTCCCTAACCTCTCCAAGAGCTCAGGAGTGTAGGCTGCTAAAGTTACCTTGTCTTTCACAGAGTTGTACTATTGGTTACATAAAAATACTGTGCTACAAAGGCACCTAATCTTGATCAAAGCTATGCTAATTCTCTTCTGACACATAACTATTTTCCTCTGGACCATCATGTTGGAGGTGGGAGAAATGGAAGGACTGGAATTAAGGCTAAACTGCTGAAACTGAAATGTGTGGCTAATTAATTTTACAAAACAATTTATTTTTAGTCGCGAAGTTCTGTGTCTTCTTGGATAGCTGCGAGCGTTGTCCAGACTGCTTTTGACTCTGTAGAGTGAAAAGCAATCTTGATAAACCTCTCAAATATAAAAATAGAAAATCTTGCAATTTACGGCGGTAGTAATTTAGCAATAACTATCTTTCATTCCAATGCCCCCACCCGATTTCAATGTATCCCTCACTTCCCTGTGCTGTTATTGTAACAGCGAGCCCTAGCTTTGGAACTGGACTTTGCTGCCCTGTGTTTCTGTGCAATCACAGATAAACTATGTGATTTCACCCCAAAGAAAAGTCAGCTTTTCCCCACGTCTTCAATTCTCCCTTGTTTTGGATGTGACCATAGACCAGTCATAGTACATCTACAAAGACGGACAGCAGAGTTATGAAGGTAACAAACTTATTATGCAGTGGTGTTGCCAGGAACGTACCAATGGCTTCTCTAAATTAATTTTGCATCAGCAATATATATCTGGGAAATCCCAGTTAGATTTATCCAGTCTGAAAAAAGAATATTCTATGCTTCCTTTCAATGCATCCATCACGTCCCTGCTATCAAGACAAAACAGATGCAAGTTCTGCATATCTCTGATACTGTCAGCTTGCTTTTCCGGGGTCTTACTTCTCTGTCTGGCATTATTTTTTTCAATCTCACGCTTCTGACTGCACTTTTCTAAACATCAAGACATATCCTGTCAGTGTCCACCTCAGCAAATCAACAGTATCCATTGACTTGGCCACTGGTTCCGTAGTTGCCCCAAACCCCAATTTTCTACATAGACTGAATCTTCACAAAGACACAAATTCTCCTTATTCAGGGGGAGAATCCTTTGTTAGTGTGTTCCTGAGTTTATGTAGAGGAACAAGAAGCTGAGGTCCCGAGCTGCCTTTCAACACTGGTCTATAATTCCCAGATTTGAAAGACTGAGAGTGAAGAATTGCAATATTTACGTGCTGTTCACCACCACCTTGCTCTATGTATTATGGAGCAAGTGAAGGATATCTTCCCAGAAATGCTTAATGATTCTTCAGGAAACATTTCATACTATTTCTTCTTCTAAATAAAGACTTTCTGTGTCTCAAGAGTGCCGTTAGTTGTCTACATTTCAATATCTGCAACCATTCTGCATTAGTTTGCAAGGATTTTTATTTTGAAGACTGTTCTAAGAGTGTGAGGCCAGGGACAGATGGACAAGAAAGTTTTCCAATGAAAGTAAAAGTTTTTCTTCAAGCAGCTGTATCCTGAGAGGTGTTTTGGTGCCTTTTCTTCAGCCTTAATGGCAGTTCTGATAGGCAAGGATTTGGAGAACATTTCCTTAATTTACTTCATAAGAGGTTTGTCTAGTTAAAAGGTTTAGTCTGAGAAGGCCTTTTTCAGCTGCTGGTAGAACAGAGAAAGGGAAATACTTCATTCTCTCAAAATCCCTAAAATTGATATGATGTTAAGTATCACCTTTGAAAAGATAAAGGTAGCAAAATTAATTCTATTTTTTAATACATTTTTCAGTCCTTTTAAGACTGAAATTTCATATAAAATCAAATTACAAAGTGTAATGTATTTAGGATACTTCAGACTACGTACATACTTCTATAAGCATGTATTTTGAAAGTATGTTTTCCATCATAA
>NW_009602147.1:0-9802 GCF_000690535.1 Cariama cristata
AGTGCTAATTTTTGGCATGGGACACCTAGATCTGTGCTTGAGAAGATGCACAGCTGTTTGTGTTTTATGTGGTGTTTTTTTCCCCACCTTCCAGGACAGTGCCCAACCACCAGCTTGACAGTGCTTGATTGTTGATTAAAAAGGTACCGTGATTACACAGGTTAAAAAAGCACAGGGCAGGGCACTCTCCTGAGCAGATGAAGATTTACTTAATTTAATAGTTAACTTACTGATTTATAATCTAAAAGTAAGTGCCAAGGAGACTAAAGCCCAAATGTGTATCCACTGGATTATGGCCTTTTAAAAAACTAGGTGATTGTGAAATTGTTTCCGTACAGCAGAATTTCATTAACTTCTGTTTCAAGAGCACTACACAAACGGGAGACACCAATCTCAAGGCTGCCTGACAGGCTTCATGTGTGGTGTAGTACAAGGCAGGATAGCTAAAAGGAAATCTCTTTGCAGATTTCCTATGATGGGTCCCTGGACCACACACAATGTTTTTCCATATTTATTTATTTGTTTTTGTGTTTAGCTCTGTCAATTCTGACCTACTTTAAGAAAGGGGGGAAAAAGAAAAAAAAAAAAAAAGGTTTCTTCCAGCAGCAGGTTTGTGGCAAAGCACCGCGTCTCCTTCCGTAAGGCTGCTGGCTGGAGCCTCTTGTACGGTACATGTAGCTCCTCCTCTGTGGGAGGTGGATGATGGGTGGAGATGGAGCAGGCGCTTACCATCTACGCAACTCTGTCTGGTAGATGTTCTGAACACCAGCACCTCCCCTTGACTCAGGATCACTCAAAATTAGGCTTTAACTTTCAACTGCAATGTGATCCTCCATGCAGCTACTGAATAGCAAAGACATAATCAAAAAGAAATGTAGTATTTAAAGTGTCATCACACTCCAAAATGTGTAAGGCCAAGTTTTATTTGGAGAAGCCTGGCAATAGTATCCTGTTTCTGTGTTTTAATGGAAAGAACATCAGGCTTAGTGCTTAAGACTTTCAGTCCAACAGTATTCTCTGCCTGGAAAGCACAGCTGGATAGCAGACCCAGACCTTAATTTGCTTGTGTGTTTTCCCTGAAATAATTTCTAAAGTCTTTTGATGTTGCTGTTCACTACAATTCTGGTGACTTTTTCTTTGATGTCCAGCGCTGTACAGAGGCAGAAACAAGTATTTCCAATAAAGTACCGAAACAGTGCACAGCCTGGACACAGACCACTTCAGTCTGTAAAGCTGAGTTCTAGTTTCCAGGCCACCTCCTTTAACAAATGGGCCCTTGCTAATTGCTTCAGTGGGACAGTTGTAACTGCAGCTTTGTGACTGAATACAAGGGTAAGATGCCTATGACCAGGGTGTTGTACGTCTAATATGCTCTAAAAGAACGCAAATGCTGCTTCATGATTCAGACAAAAAAAAAACAAACCACCAAAACAACTTTGATCAATGAATTTCAGCTTCCATGACTGTAGAGATGACAAGCTAATGGAGCCATTTGCACTGTGTGGATGAGGATTTATCCATGCAATTCCCCTAAATGTTAATGGGAGTTGTGTAGCTGAATCCCAGACTTGCTATGCTGAAACTTAGCCCTAAGTCTCCAAGGAGAAGGGTGCTAATTGGATTGCTGAGTTTAAATCCTTCAGCTAGTCAGTCTATGGAAAGGACTTAGCACTGGCTCTGTAAAAGGCTTTACATAGCTTTGCAGTGCAGTGCAGGGGAAGATTCCGCCCCCCGCCCCTTTCTTTCTTGTGATTAATTGTGAGGCTTGAGGTGACAGGAGATATAATGAAATTCATAAATGCCAAAGGCCGTCCCTAGTCACATTCCTGGCTGTTGGTTTAAGTTAGAAACTGACAGAAGTGTGAACAAATCAAGGTTGTTCTGATAGCTTTTCAGTTAGGGGGAAGAAAAAGTAACCGACAATGAGAAACCACTGGAGGTAGTTTAATGGGTATAAATTTTCAAGAAAGAGTGATATTTTACACTGATTCAGATTCTTGGATACATAAATGACTTACAAACAGATGTGTTCTGCCCTACCGCAGTCCAAGGGATTCCAGTCCTTTTTCACAAAAGGAGATAATGGCACAAGTTATTTAAGCAACCTGCCAAAGAAAAGCTGTTGCAAAATCTGTAGCAGAAGTGACTTGTGTTTGTGATTGGCCTTGCTCTGCTTGTTAGGAATTTTTAAAATCCACGTCCCTCTCTGGAAAACAAAATTTGCAGGTTGAACAAGCAGCATAACAATTAACCTAGGACTCTCACTTCAGCCTGGAAATACATTCTACTGATTCCCCACATCCAGGTTTGAATTACAGTGTAAAGAATTGCTTCAGCAATCCTGTTTTCCTAGTCCATGACAGTGCAGAACATGTCACCTCTGAGTATATATTGACCAGATACTGATGCGGTGATCTTTTGAGCCAGCTGCCAGCAGTCTCTGACTGGGGTTTTTGTGATCAGAGAAGGACACACAATGGACAGTTGCTGTGTGGTAGTCCAGCACTGCTAAGGGCTTCAGTTTTTTCCAGCCAAAGATCCTGATGCGATGATCCCACCCTGCTGTTGCTACAATCTTCTTGTCTGGACGGATGGTGATATCAGATATGCCAGCATTGACAAGTTTGTGTGTTTTGTAAACCTGTGTGAGAAAGTTATAGGTGAGTTCTAACTGTTTAAAACAGAGGAAAAAGGAACCTTTGGGGATTTTAAAAGGTATAGTGCCCACCCATATACACTGGCGTCACATGGAGCTTTTCACCACATGGTGGGTGACGCCTTAGTGCGAACAATTACAGACAGAGATGAAAAAAGACCTCAACTAACTTGAGCTTATCTATCATCTCCAGCGTGATCCTCTAAAAACAAAAGCATCCCTTCTGTGTTTTTAGTTCATATTGCATTTAAAGCTATTTATATTCTGTCACAAGTGAAGCTTTGAGTCAAGATTTTTGGGAACCAGACTACACAGCTTTGCTCTTTTCTTCCAGCTGTTCTTGCATGAGCTGCAATGTTCAGAGCTATAGCCATATATTTTCCCTGCTTCTGCAATATTCCCATGCTGAGATTCTGAGCTGATGTTTAAACTACCTGCTACTTATTTCTGCTACTGTGGCCCTTCACAAAAAACCCCAATAAGCTGTGGTAGCATTTACCACAGCCTTGAGAAAGGAATGCTTCCAGGAATTAGGTTACAGTGTCAGGAAATCTGTATTTCTAGTACTCCTTCCCAAGAGACTTTTATTTACACCAAATTCCAAGAAGGGGATTACAACCCAGTTATTGATTTCAATCTTGGAAGCCTTTTGTTACTGTTTGGAGACTACTGGGGTACAAGTTTCTGAGGGGCACAATTAAATTGGAAGGCATTTCGCTTCCTTTAGGAGGCACTGGGGCTGCAGACGACTTGGCACTCGGAAAGAAACATTTTTCACTTCACTGACATAAGTTTCCCCTGAAGCACGGAGGAAAAGCTCAGTATAACACTTTTGCTGTTCTCACCTCTGGTAACTTGTATTAGTCAGCAATCTACCGCTGAAACACAGGCAGCATATGCACCAGCGTGTGTGTGTGTGCGTGTGCAGGCACATGCATGTTGAAATAGCCTAGCTTTTGTCACGATGTGGAAAACACCTTTTGAGTGTATGCTGACCGTGAAGTGCTGTTACTTATAAGCATAATTGGAAATGATGCGTTAATGCCACCATGTACTTAAGACTGAATCTGTAGCCGTCTTGTACCAAAGCTTAATATAATTCAGTGTATGTTTTAATACGCTGCGCGTTGTCTGCTGCTTTTCTGAGGTGGGAAGGGATTAACAAGCCTATTATATCTGAATAGCTTTCCTCCTCAAAGGACAGTCCATGGTGCATAGTTTTACCAGATGTAGAAAACAAACTCCAGAAATGCTGGTCAAAGTTGGTTTCAGATGCAGTTGAACACATCTTAGAATCTTACAGGCACAAAGCTGTAAGCAATTATTTTTCAACTGTATAACAACTGCCCAGCTACTTACTCAAAGAGCAAGAGATGTGCAATTTGATGAGAAAAAAGGCTAACTGAAACTTGATGTGCTTCTTGCATGCTCCATACATTCCTCTTTTAAACAGGACCTGACGAACGTATCTACAACCAAATCAGAACAGAGGACAGCAAGTTTTGCTCAAGCCTGGTGAACAGCAGGAGGCTGTAAGTGTGCCGTTTTGTGGGGCTGGTACTGTAAAACCAGTGCTTTTTGCTAGCATGTATGTTCTTCCAAACTCCCCAGCTACGCTAATGTAGCATGGCTTCAGTGGGATTTTTGTTGGCGTACGCGTACTGGCAAGGGAAGGATTTATCACTCACATCACCAGCCTGGCAAATATAAGATGGGCCTTACTCTGTAACTGAGATTATTAGCTAATGGCTATAACCAATCCCGGGCGTGGTGCTTCCCATCATTACTGTCAATTATGTGGGCAAGATCCATACAGCAAAATCAGGGCGACTGGGAGAAATTGCATGCTATCAGCAAGCTACAACTTGAAAGTGAAGTCTATAATGGTGATGCCTTTTGGCTATGCAGCATGAGGGAACAGTGGGCATTTGTGCATGATCTGCAAATACAAGAGGTGAGAGAACAACAAAACAATGTAGAACAACTTGCTCAAGGAATATGCAGCCAGGTGAAATCCGAGTGCCAGGATTTGTGCCATCCAGTCACTGATGGGCAACTAGTGTAGTCAAATGCATACCAACATCATTTGCTAACCAGAAAAACAGCTTGTAATTAAGAAAACAAAAGAGGTAAAAACCGGTGAGCTGCTTTCAGCCAGTCATGACCAAGGACACTTGCATCTACTAGCAGATGCATTAAGAAATTTTGACAAGCTGAGGCCAACAGACATCTACCTCTCTTTCTCTCCTTAACACACACTGTCTACGATTTTTCTTTTTTTTAAAATCTCTCTCTCCTACACAAATCATGTCTTTAAGTCCTATTCTTATTAGAAAAATAGCCAAGATAGCAGCAGCCTTAGTTTCAGCACTTGAGGGAAAAGCCTCAGCAACCCAACTAACAAAACTTGTGCGCGTGCTTACATTACAGTTGATAGAATTTTTTTCTTGTCATATATATACAGGAGTTTCTGTGATTATCAGATTTCTTACTTCTGCTTTGTTTATTCACCTGCAGAAGCTGTTTACCTCCTACATTCTACCACAAACATCATCACATAATTACACTATCTCATCCAAATCAGAAGGCTCATAACCAATCCAGTCATTTGCTGACAGTGATGATTTCAGCAACTTTCTTGTAGAAGACAATACACCAAATTTTCCCCATAGCAATAAGCTATGAAGTTACCTTCATCATCTATTCATTGACACACTGGAACATTGCCACTTAAAACAGAGCTGAGGTACCATCATTGCGTCATTATTTCTCCAACAGCAGATAGCTATGCACCACGTTTACTTATTAAAACCTTTTAGAATAAAAATAATGTGCCACTGAGTGGCTTTCCAATGTCTACCATTACCTCAGGTACCTGGAATGTCAGGGAAAAAAAAAAATCCCCATCTGGTTTTTATTATTAATGCAATAGTGGAAAAAAAACTTAATCTATGTCCTTGACAATCTCTAGTGCTCATATGAAAGATGCATTTTATGAGAGCATTCACACTATGCATGAAGCACAGAAACATTACTTACAGTTTATAATACTTGGCATTTAAATTTCTTCTGAGAAAAGCTACTATGTCTCAGTGTGATGTGCTGAGGATGTAACTAATCCTACTTCTCCTGGGAATATGAATACCCTGTGGAAAACAATACCTGGAATATTTCAGGTGAACAACTGCTTATTTTTCCCATGAGTCATATCTGTAGCCCTGCATTACGGTTAACTCATAACTGAAATGTACTGCGGAGGACAATATTTTCTTTGAATTTCGGAAAAAGCGATGCTATAATTAATATGAAGGATCAGCTTCCTCTCCAACACCAGAGTATTTGAAGCTTTAAGAAGCCTGTCATGATGTCAGAATTCTGACACCTTGGCCTTAGAAAACTAGCCTCAATACCAAGTTGCTCACTGGGCCTTATCTGCTCACCTTCCTTCTGTGTCTCTGAGCTAAGGACACCAGGTGCAGACATACGCCAATAGTGAGAGAAAGGCTGGGGCAAAGGGAGGGCAAACATGACAAAAAAACCCCAAACCATGACAACTGTGTATCAGACTTATTAAAATTCTTCTTTATCATGTTGACTTAGGATGTCTTTATTACTTATTCAGTCTAGAGTGCTTCTTTGACTTCATGTTGTGTTCTGTATTAAAGTTCAGACATTCTCCTTGGCGAGTGCTGTGTCCTCCAAACTTCATCTCAGTTGGATGCATTTACACTACATGCATTGTTGTCTTGGTTGCCTACCACTCCGTAAAAGCTAGTTCTGTGGTGATGCCTAACAGATTACACACCTTCAGTGTCCCCCAGCTGACGAGTCACCACTGGATGTCCAAGCACTTGCTTTTCTTCCTGTACCACCATTCAGAAAACAGCATTAACTTGCCACACTACCTAAAAAAATCTCAACTAAAGCTGCAAGCTGGAAGAGCGATTATTGTTCTTCCATGAATGGGTGTATCCAGGAGCTCTCTTCTCAAGGATGATATGGTGGTACACAGCGGCTGGTTCAGATCCTCTTCATTCTGTGTTCAGGGGACTACTGCCACTTTTGAAAAGGTTAAAGCACTCAGCGGTGGAGAGGTTGTGCATGGGCCATTTTAATTTTCATGAGCCTTTTTATGCACTTCATTTCCACACCTAGTTAAAACCCGCTTAACCCCTTGGCACTGTTGGAACACTTGCTAAAATTGTCTAGATTCACTAGTGTAGCCCGAACTGGTGAGTATGAGACCTCCTTCTAAATCAGCCATTCCAGGTATGCATAGCTCAGACACAAACTGATATATCCAATTAACTTATTTTCTCTGTCCCTGGCTAGGGCTTTGAAGGTGCCAAAGGACGCTGGTTGCCTAAACCTCATGTCGTCTTGGTGCTAGCTGGGCTACTCCTACTCTTTTTGTTTGCGAAGTATTTAATGGAATATTTCTGCCTTTCCCACAGTAGAAAGAAAGCTCTATCCATTCAAGCAGAACCTTTGGAAAAGCAATCCTTTGTTTCTCATTTTTATAACTCATTTATAATGTTTAGGACATTCCAAAAGCTGGATACTACTAACGTGATAAATGAAGATACAGAGCCAATGGCTTGAGTAATGCTAGGCTTGTGTGCCTGTTGCAACTTTGGTAAAACCAGAAACATGTGAGAGCGATTTTTTTTTTTTTTTTTTTTTAAATCCTCACCATCTTTTGCTAAGTCTAGTCATATAGCACAGACATTCTAACCAGTCTGTGATTAATTAGCTAGAGATCTGCAACAACTCCTCTTCATGACTAAATATTTTTTCAGTCTATCAAACTGTTAGTGCAAAGTGGGATAAATGACACTAGAGGGCCAGTGATCCTGACCTGGAGGTTCTGTTGCTCATTGAGGCTCCAGATGCTAAGCACCTTTTCAGATGAGCCCGAGATCCCCTTGGCCTTCTCCGAGTCAAAGTCAAGGCTCATCACCGGCTCCTGGTGGCAAACAAGTTGACTCAACGCTTTCCCCGTTGACAAATTCCAAAGGACCACTGATCCATCTTCATAGCCAGCCAGAAGCAAAGGTTGTGAACCACAGTTGAGCTGATCAAGGGAAAAATAAAATTGTTTGAGAAGTAAATAGTCTGTTAGGAAAATTATCATCCCTGGGTAGGTTTCAATCCAAGCACCAAGAAAATAAATGAAAATGCTGACTGGCGTAGAAATGAAGAGTTTAGAAGTCTAAATGTCAAATCTTGATAGTCCATCCACTTACAAAAAGCATTACGGGGTAACTGCTGACATGTGCTTATGGTTTTTATATCTACATATAAAATACTGTATTTTATATATATAATATGTATCTAACATATACATACACACACATACAGAAAATTCTCTGAAAATCCAAACTATTGCCCTCTCTACAACACCTGAAAAAAAGGCTGACTGAAGTTTTCAGAAGCTTTACTTCATGGCCTGAACTTCCTTTGTGCTCCTTAAAAAAAAAATTACTTGGAGCAACTGAGTTGCTATCAAGCTATACAAACCCATACGGATACTGACAGAAGTGCCATGCTTAAAGATTCCAGTTTCACATTGCCAAGTGTAGGGTTACACATAGGGATCATTTACCCAAGTGCACCACAGTGCTTAAAGGTAAACACTGAACCTCTCGTCAGGAATCTCTGGGTGAGTCACCAAGGGGTTAACGGGCACCCGAGTCCCACTGTAACCAATTGAAAGCTATTTTGATTAATGATGTCACAGGCCAAAGGGCATGGCACCCTGGGCAGACACCTAATTTATTTAAGCCTCTGAAATAACTCAAAGAAGGGAACGTTACTGGATTACATGTCACACTTAAGGAAAATATTCATCATTGCTCCAGCCAAAAGACTAATGACCCCGTAAGCAATAACTGGTTATGTGAGTGAAGATGCAAATCCCTAATGAAAAGCAACTAAAAAGCAGGCATCTGTTAATGCCAGTTATTTCTTTAACAGGAGAAGAAACACCAAAACAGACATTAGGATTACAACCACCTCATGCACACACATCCAAGAAATGTATCCAATAGGTTATTCAGCTCTTTCCAAACACCGACTGATCCTACAGGATTTGTTTGCTTGGCATTCAATTCAAAATTGAGGTAAAGGACATTTATAAAGATTTAATTTTTACCGGTATCACATTATTGAATGAGTTTCTTCAAACTCCCTGGCTGTCAATATCATGATACAACCCTGCAGTGGCCAAAGGCTCACTGCCTCTATTAATGGTCCAGACTATTCTCCCACTGGTTATTATTTGTTCTAGGGGGAGTTAAGCTAACAAGAGATGGGTGGTCTAGGTAATAAGACTGTGGAGTAAAAGCCTCCTGTTCTTTCTCAGATTTATTCAGCCTAAAGAAGTGTTTAAATGAGGAACGGATCTCGCTGAGCAGGGAAGAAAATTTGCCCCTTAAAAGAAGGAAATCAAGGCAAAATCCCCCACTTATCTTTCTGGACAAGTCTGTCCACACCTGGGATCCTGCAGGAGCCTCAATCCTTGCTTTAAGAGCCCTCTTCTTTTGAAAAGGCAGGGAGCATGCTCTGGCTAGAAAGGCCCACAAAGAAGTTCTCTCATAATGCCTAGAACTGTGCACATTTTTTCTGTCAAATTTTTGATTTGCTAAAATAATACAGCATCAGAGCAATAAATATATGTCAGGTATATGTGAATTAATGTTAATTCATCAGGTATTTTGGATGAAGAGTACCTGGTTTTTAATACCTGGGAAAAGTTTAAAAAAAACCTGCATGAAATGAACATTCCAGATTTTATTTATATTTAATAAAGGGTAAAACCTTCAAAGCAAACCAAAATATTTCATAGGTACTTCAATTAAGTTTAAAAAAAGCCCCCAGTTTGGGGATACCCACTCCGCCCAATTATCTGTACTGCTCTTCTATGTGCACAGAACTCCTCCAGAGCCCTGGGGCTCTACAGAAGGTACAGCTTTCATTAGCCGATGAAACAAGATATGGATGGGCAGGGCTGTCTCCTCTGCTTTACTCAAAACAGGATGGCCAGATTTTTATAGGTGCTCAAAACCCTCCTTAAGACCAGAAAGACAAGTGAGTGCTCAGCATTATGGGAAATGCCAAGCAAAACTTTTTGGTTTTTTTTTTTTT